>NW_015113049.1:179980-184480 GCF_001443285.1 Poecilia latipinna
AATGACAGAAGGATTGGTGGTTATCAAACTAGAAGTGTTTTGATTTGATCCCAAACAACAAACACCTGCCATGTTTGTTTTTTTCCATTGCAGACTTGAAGAAGCAGTGGACCATCAACCTCTTTTCACACGGATCCCAGTTCTACTCTGGTTAACTGAGGAGCAGATCATGGAGGGAGGTGAGGAGAACAAAAACAGAGTGGAGGGGGAACAGAGAAAGACAAAGTCCAATTATGATGCAGTCGAGTGTGCTTGTGTGGGTGAGAGGCAGAGTGTGTGTTCCCCAGCACACTGGTGCAAAAATATTTTACTCTGTTCTTAGATGCACTGTGTGCGTGCAAAACGTGTGCCACAGGGCATGTGTTCATGCGTCAGCGCTCACTGGTGAACACATGTGCGCTCTGTGTGGGCGAACGGGGGACCAGCTTCTGACAAGAGGGGCTCGGTTTGTCCAGCAGTACAATATGGTGATGAGCGCTGGAGAGGAGAAAGCTCATCAATGATGCAAAGGTTCAAAGACTTGGTGCCTGTCTCATCATCAGAGCTGCAACAAACACAAAGGAGGTGACCAAGTGACCCTCCTCCCTCCTCCACACACCACCAGCACACACACACACACACACACACACACGCACACACACATGCACACATGCACACACACACATTTTGTGCCCTATAAAAGGAGAGTCTATAAAAGACGCCTGCTTTACACAAAAATTCAGCTTGAATCTGCTCCACCTTTCAACTGATCAACTGACATCGTTCACATGTAAGCCAGGCATCACCAGCAGGATCTTTTCACAACAACTCCATCTGGAACCAAATACCACATAAATCGCTCCGTAAGACAGAAAGACATGAGAATTTACAGCTGGGAACATTTCCTGCTCAAAACCTGAGATGTTACTTGAAACAAAATAATGACATGAAGGTCAATATGAAAGGATGATAAATGGACTTACCTTTCATGTGATGGATTCTCCACAGGCTCTCTGCTTGCAGAAGACACATCAAGGCGATTACAAATTAGAGCAAAATAATCAATATTCTCTCACTACTAAAAGGGGCTCTCCCAGTCGTTGTAGTCTCCTGACGCTTGCAGCGTGAAATATGGAAAAGAAAACCTGCTCTGAGATTTTGGAGGCAGATGCACAGTTTATTGTTCCAGCTACTGGCTGTGCCTTCCTTTCTCCTCAGACTCATATGGAGAGTGTTTTCCACTATTCCTTGACAAATTCTTCCCTCCTTGGAGTACTAGGACTCATTTCAAGGCGGGTTTTTGATGTCATTTTGGAGGAGGATCAATACATTTTGGACCTTTTTAGAAATTCAGGGTGATAAAATGGAATCTGGCACGTATGGGGAAAACCACTGCCAGGAGCTGTGACAAAAAAATCAGGGGGCTTATGACCTTGTGCAAGCTGACGTTTCCCTCCTTCTGCTTGTGAATTGATGCGGGGATTCCTAGTGCTATTTTTAGCCTCTTGGTCGTGGAGAGCTGAGCGTGGGTGGAGGAGAGAGAGAGGAGAGGAAGAGAGAGAAGCTGGGTGGTGGAGGGGTGGAGGGTGAAGAGGAGGTAGAGATGGAAAGAGATGGGAAGCTAAGGAGATGGAGGTGAAGGGTGGTGGTTGGGATTTGCATGAGGAAGGAGGAAGAGATGGAGGGGGGGGCAGGGTGGTTAGGGGTTCCCATGCGGACTTCAGCTGCAGCAGCATCAACACAAAGCTCCCCGCTATGGGGGCTTTGAATCGTGACCAGACAGCCAGGAAAAAACAGAAGGGAGCGTCGTGTCATCCTCTCTGCACAGGACGGTACTGCCTGCTTTCATTTTAGCATGGAGTGTTAAATTATACAGGTGCTTTAAAATGATGCTGGAGCAGAACTCGTGCTGGGTTGGAGGAATGGGGGGAGGGACTTTTATTAATGGGACTAATGCGTTGATCAGGGAGGCTGTTCAGCAGTAAACCTAGAGTCATAAACATAGAATGTTTTTTTATAAAGATAGATGTATATATCTGCAGCCTCTAATGCAGGCCTGTCTCAGCAGTGCTATTAAAAGCATTGATTTTATGTCTCTTACATCCCAAACTGCTAAATGATATTAAAGTCATGACGAGGCGAGTTAAAATGCGCACAGCCATATCTTCACTTGCGTAGCTTTTGTCTTTTAAATGACAACCACTAATTGTTATCCTGTGCATTTCTTCACGTGTTCCCAGCAGATGAAGTCTTTCGATTCAGCCCACGGGTTGAAGTCAGGAGGAAGGTGGAGGGATGTGCGGCATATGGGGAGCGGGTTTATTATTTATCACCTCCACACTATTTTTAGAGGAGCTGGCATTGAGGGTGTCGGGGCGCATGGATGGCAGGTTTCCCCGTCACCCCGCAGGTCACACAGCGGGGGGAGCCCCATGCATGGCATTCCGCAGGGAAGGGGAGGGGTAGAAGAAAAACCACAGGTATCAGAGGACTCCTCTGGCTGGCTGCATTATTCACTCAGGCACTCAATCAGAGGTGTGTAATTACAGACACAAATAGGAGAGAGGAAAATGACAACATAGGGGACGTAACCTATGGACGGTCTCTTAACAAGAAGAAACATTATTAGTCATAATTCACCTGAAATTTACAAGAGTAAGCTCACCTGTACAGCACGACAGTTAAAGCAGATATTTACATTTGCTCTAAAAAAAAAAGAAAAATGTACATTTTTCTTTATTTTAAACTCAGGTGGGATTATCAGAGTGATTTCTTTGCTAAATAACAGAACGTAGGGTTTTTAAAGAGTCTTTTACTTACATCTATGGGGTTCCATTTGTCTAAAATTAACAACAATAATTTAAGTTATTTATCCAGTTGTTAGAGGAAAAAATGTCTTAATTTTTTTGTAGTCTTGTTTTTATTATGTTATTCAGATTGATTTATGAATGTCAAACTAAATATTTAATTAGCAAGCTAAACATTTATTTTACCAACTATGTATTCATCATGAATGGGAAGCTAAATATTCCAAAGGATAAAACAGAGCAGCAAATTTCAGGCTTTCTGTTTTTTTCTCCTTGTCTCTTGCAACCTCAGTGAACTGCGGACATCTTTGACACCTTTACTTTTATTAAGCTTCTTCTCTGTGGTTCCTTTGTCTGTGATTATTTTCTTAGAAATACTGAAAATATTCACCTTGAATCATTTTCCCTCAGTAACAGTGTTGACATGATAGGGTTGCAAACAGGCAGAAGGTTGATTTTTTTTATTTTATTTCTCACTAACTGGTCACTGATCAAAGCAGATCAAGCTGAAAGTCATAGAAGTCCTTGTGGTGATGTCTGCTATGTGCAGCAAAATTAAAAACGTTTCCTCAAGTGAATCCATTGTATTTTAGTGGTTTGTTATTAATGACAGTAATCCCCAAATCTTTAGTGCTTTTCCTTTTCACCCATCCTCGGTTCTTGTCTTTCCTCGTTTATAAGTGATATCCACGAAGGACATTCGCTGTAGGCAGCTGTTGGTACAGCCAAAGCCTCAGCTAGCGATTCAGAATGATAAGTGACAATGCTGCTGTGATGCAGCTTTTTGCAATGCTGCAGTTATGTAAGAGTAGCCTATTCCTAAAACAAACTTTTATTTTTACCTAAGTTTTGCATTAAAAACTGTCAGATAAAAAAAGTCAACTTCATAATGTCAAACTAAATAAGACGCTGATTTTGTCAAGTTTGATTTTATAATGCTAAAAATGTTATCACATTCCTTATAGTGCATCTTTGGTTAAAACTCTTAGAATAAGTTATGAAATAAAAACATCTAACAGAAATAAAAATGTCATGTATAAGTTAATCTTTGTCTGTGGGAGAAAGCCCAGACAAAGCAGTGAAGGGAAATGAGAAACAAGTGGAAATGTGTACGAAGGTGATGGCCTGGCAATGTTGGGGGACACTGCTCACCTAAATTAAGGTTATTGTCAGGCAATAGAAGAATCACTTTGAGGATCTCCAGCCACTAAGTTCTGTTTATTTATATAGAGTCAATGTGGAACATTTCATTAACCTTTTAGAAGGAGAGATGCATGGTTCCAGGTTATAGCAAAAATGCTAATTTCCACATGTAGTCCCAGCACAGAGGATATTAGGGCTCCCTCTGTGCGCAGGAGTCAGTGTCTGAGGGATTGGAGAAAGGCAAGGTCATTACCATGGCAGAGGGCAGTGGCGCAAAAAGTGGGTATGCAGCGCATGCAACGCATAGGGGCGCAGCACCAGAGGGGGCGCCAAAACCCCGTCTGGAGGGTGCCGATTATGTTTTCCCATACACCTCAGCGAGCCTTACGCTCCTTCACCTCACGCACATAATGAGGTAAATCTAGCGCGAGTTTCACCCTTAACGTATCCTCGCCTCGGGGGGTGGTGGGGGAAGCGAGCGTATGTTTTCTACGCTGACGTTCCTTCCTTTTGGGGGGGGGGGGGGGTTTTTTTTTTTTTTTCCCCCGGGAAAAATGGGAGGTCGCCCCCC
>NW_015113049.1:187639-210139 GCF_001443285.1 Poecilia latipinna
GGAGATGTACCTGACTTTTGTACTGCTTACTTTCTTGGGTTTGGGGGGGGGGGGGGGATTTATGTTTTCTCATCCACCGGAATAATGGGCAGTTGCGCCACTGGGCTTAGGTACTTAAAAAGCTCCACAGTTGAAAGGGCACCAGGGGCAGACACGATCAGCCGTAAGATTCTGAACACTCTGGACTTTGTGGGGTCTGCATGGCTGACAGGCCTCTTCAGTATACATTGAGAAGTGAGACAACAGTGGCAGAGAGGCCGACCAGGATGGTGGACCCAGTCTAGAACAACGGGGACCAGAGAGTGTGTTGCAACTACTGAGGGATCTAACTTCTATTCTCTGTGGAAAAACATGCTCAGTTTGTTGGAAAGGAAGCTCTGACTGATTAATGAAGCTCATACTCTGGCAGCATGGTTTTGGTCTTGGCCAAGACCTTTACCCATTTCCAGACTGCTGTGAGCTCATGGCACTCTAGTTTTTGGTGTACATGTGTTTTGTAGATCTGCTGATAGTTTATAACCACATTCACTGAAGAACTATAGGGTGTTACTTTAAGAGCGCATGATGCTTTTTAGGGCTATGTAGTTCTCATATGACCTGCTTTGGTTATAAATAGCAGGGCTTTCCCTTTTTTACTTCTTCTCTTCATGTTGTTCATAAACAGAATCTAAAGGCGGAGTTGTTGAGAGGAGGTTGTCTGGTTTGGGAGTCTTGGGGACTCATCAAGGCCATGATCTTTAGATTGGCCTGAGTATGAACAGCTAAACAACAGTCAGCTCCTGTAAGTCTGAGGCCGCGATTCTCAATCACAAAAGCTAGAATCCAAACAAAGATTGTGCTTAGTTTGCACTACTGTAATTAATGAGGCAAAAATAAGAGCTCTCTTTCTATGAGCTGACTCTCATCTCATCTTATCATTGCACTGTATATGTGAAGATTCTTAAATTGTGAATTTATTCTCCACAGGATATTAGATTGACACAAAGATCAAACGTTAAGGCATGCTGAGCTGCTTGAAGCATTTTCAGTGCATTGTTTATTATTTGAACTAAGCAATAATCTGATATAACAACAGAAGTTACAAAATAACCAAGTGGCGTGGTGCTATTAAACAACCACGTTATTTTATTCCATGTTTCTATTTTCTGTCATTGAATGCAGCGTGCTAAATGGATTTGTTTCTGTCTGATTGTCTGTGTATCATATGTGTTAAATTCTTAATTAACCCTACCTTAATTTGTCCACCCAGGATCCTGACCCACTCTGTTAGCTATTAACACTCCAGTTTTAACCATAGGTGGCTTTTTTTTAATTTTATTACAAAAGATTCTATTCATTATTCTCCTAATTCTTTTATGCCACATAGTGTTTTTCAAAAAATAACTGCTTGACTGGCAATTTAGTCACTGCTGCCATTTACAGAAGGTAAAATTGAATTCATGTATTGACTTTCCTTTCCCATTATAGAACAATATCAATTTTTTCAATACCCATTTTGTTAATTCTGTTTATTACTTCTCGTAACTGAATGATAGAACATCTTGTTCGAATTGCTTCAGAGAAAACAATCGCTGCAGGCTATTTGTAATAGGACCTATGTAGGTACATTTTAAACATGTACGCTTAATAAAACACTCCCATTGTTGATCCACACAAAATTATCGCACTACAGTTTCCTAAATAGGAGGAGGAACAATTGTTAACATAAATTAGGGTAAGACTCTAAAATATATAAGCTAAATACCGACCTAAATAAATACTGTATAATGATAGTCAACATAAAGTGTGTGCTCACAAAATCAGCCGTTGCTTAGCAAACCTGAAACATGCAAAATATTACAATATTACAACATTACAATTATAATACCAAAATGCTCCAGTATTGCACTTAGAGTTCAGGTTTAACCCTTGTATGTAGAAATGGGGTCAAACCGACCCCACACACGTAAAACTTGTATCATTTGCCATAGTCCTCTATATTTGCCTCAGTCCTCGCACGCACAAGGGTAAAGGAAAATAAGACAAAGTGAATCTTAGAGGGGTAGAAAGCAAATGTAACTTTAACTCAAGGTAAATTTGTTTACTGCTAAACTAATATTTATTTCCTATAAGATAAGAGCTGATCTCATGTACACCGACTTACAGAAGAATTTATATTACAAAACTTTTAAGCACTTCAACCATAATTTTACTTTATTGCAATAGACACAAAGTCAGAGTTGCTGTGACTTAATCACAATGGCTTCATTCTTAATAAGATTAACTAAGTTAATGTTTTTATTATGGCTGCCAATTGATTAAAATAGGATGTAACAAAACATGGGATCATTTCTTGGGTCTGATGATTTTATATTTATCATTGTTCATGTTTATTATTTGTTCATAGCAGTTTAGTGTTGTTTCAGTTGTGAGAAGCTGCTTTTAAAATGATCCTTTTCTCCATTGTTTTGTTAACAACAGTAAAATCATTTTGGGGTTCTTCCTGTCCTCTACAGAGCTGTAGCACGGCACTATAGAGGACAGGAAGAACCCCCAGCGTCGAATAGGAGGAGGGATGGAGAGGAGCGAGAGTAGAGCTGTTTTCAGAGATGACTTTTTTTAAGAAACGAGAGATCAGTGCCTTAGAGAAACAGTTGAAACAAGGAAAGAAATTATGTTCAAATGACATCCAAACAGCACAGAAACCTATGCATTTAAATGCATATTATTGACATTTTCTCACTTTGCGAGATTTATCCAGGGTTGGCTTGCTTTAGCTGACTCATTTCATAGTAACAAGTGTTCTGAAAGCAGTCCTTCTTGCCGATGGTTCTGTAGCAAACACAGCTGTAATTGTGGCATTTGACAGTACGTTTCTAAGTTTCTCTACATGTTTTTTATGTTTTCTCTCCTTCTTGGCCATTGGGCAGAGAGTCAAAGGGAGAAAATGTTTTGTGATATACCATGTGACCAGCACAGTGGCTGTTTGTTGGACGGTTGCGCGGACATTTTTTTTTTTTTTTTTTTTTGGACAATCCATTGTAACTGCCTTCCTGTCAGTCAAGCGATAATGCCACAGCTGTATTACATAAATTCACAAAAATATCTGCCACTAGTATAAAATTTAACAGCCTGTAATCAGCTTCTTTTTTATTTTCAAACAAGCATTAACAGGTCACCTTGATGGCTGCAGAAATATAACAATCAACAAAATACAAAAGCAGATATAGCAGTGACTTTCCCTGATCTGTATTCAGTTTCAATTGATCACTGACAGTGTTTTTCCCTGAAGTGCTGCCGCTCTTTCAAATGTGTCACTTTATTGTTCTGATTTCCTTCTTTTCCCCAAAGAGGAGGAAATGATTTCACAGAACGTTAACTGGATGGGATCCCAGGGAATAATGTTGGAGCTGGGGAGGATTGTAGAGCTCATGGCAGAGGTTTTGGGGGTGGGCTGAGGATCTCTGACCTGGCCTAATTAAACCCACCCACCAACCAACATCTCTGATAGGATGGCTGTGACGTGTGAAGGACACCGGATGACTTCCTGAATCATAACTTGCCCAACTTTGACAGAAAATGATCAGAATATCTATTGTTTGAGCAGTATTGGGAGACATTACCTGGTGTATGTTCCCAATGAAAATGTACTGGGGGAAAAAACGGCAGTTAATGCGATAGCCAATCAGAGGAACAGACAGGTGGGTGGAATGTCCATCTATAACTGGAGTCATAAATAAAAATGATGCATGGCATCAACCACTTCCACCTTAATGCTGAGCGTTCTGAAATGATCTCATCCCTTTATGATTATGCTTCTTTGCAAAGCTCCAGTAGAGTTAAAGCATGACCTCATATTTTCTTAATAGCTCTGACCCAAGTTTAACTGAATGGCACCAGGTGGATCTAAACTAACCTCGTTTTCCTCATAGCCGGCATAATTAATACCTAATCATATTCCGCCATTAAAATCACAAGCTTCTGGCTGCTACCAAACCAAAAATGAAGACCTACAAACATCATGCAGAGACGAGAAAAAATCAAATTTCCAACATATGCTCAAACTCATAATTCAGATGATAGAGGACTGAGAGAGCTGCAGGGGGGGAGCATGTGGCTGAGAGGAGGGAGGCCTGCAAGCCGCATTCCTCCCTTCTGCACATAGGGTGATTGATGGTGGGTGCCAAGGCAACATCTTGTCTGGGGCCCAACACACAAGGGTGCCTCACAGAGCAATGATGGACGAACCTGTAAATGCTACCTAAAAATCGAAGCTGGCACATATAGCGCATTCCCAGCTCTCTATCTTAACCTGTAATGTATAGTGATTGAAATTTGTTTTGCAGTCCACTGCCACAGACAGTGATGGATGCCAAAAAGGAAACACAGGGAAAAAGTAGAGGAGAGAGTCTGTGTGCATGCATTTTACATTTGTTGGGCACCTGAACACTCTCGCTGTAGACAAACATACAACCAATTCTAGGTGGAGGAGCTCAGCAATTAATGTTAGCAGCTAACGCTATCAGATAACATTAGCAGCTAACGCCAGCTATGCAAGTGAAGACTGAACAGCAAAAATAACATTAACAAAACAGAGGACATGGAAGAGATTAAACGAACACTAAGTTTCATGTCAGGGGAACTGACAAAGTTAACGCTGCAGCAGGAGTGTTTCCTCAAAGTTGTAAATGAGGGGAAGTCACTACAAACAACACTGACAGAACAGGATAAGAAGAATTCTTTGCTTCAAGAGAGAATTGGAAAACTGGAACAATACAGGCAGAGAGAGTATTTGGTGATTACAGGACTTGAAACTCGACACCGAACATATGCCAAAGCGACAGCTAATGCAGATTCAACAGAGGACACACAGAGGTAAAAACTGCTGGAGCAACTGGCCGTGGGTTATCATCAGAGTCAAGACATAAACATTCAAAGTGAGGCAATATCTATTTGTCACGGAGGAAGTCTGAGCAATCGAGAGTGGCTATTATAGTTCAATTCGTCAGCAACAGAGGAAAGATGTCTTAATGCACACATAAAAAATGGAAGGGAACAAACATGTTTATAAATTAAAATTTTTAAAAAAGGGAGCTTACAAGAGAAGCAAGGAGGTTAAGAAGTCAGAAAAATATGGAACATGGACTGGGGACAGGAATGTATGGATTTGAGATCAAGCTGGAGCTGTAAAGATACTCAAAGACTTGGCAGAACTTGATAAGAACACAAAGAGAAAGACAGAACCATGAAGCCTGTTACTAAAAAGCAACAGATAGTATAAGGACAGAGGTCATGAGAGGAAGTAGATTAGACACACATGTTGGACTAACATGTTTTCACATGGACAAACATATGAACACACATGATGAACTTAAAGATAGAGTTAGAAAAGGATGTTGATCATTGATTTCTCAAAATTAAAGAGTTTAAATATTATACAGAGGAACGACTTAATATACTAGGTCCTGTGATGGACAGAGCACTGTCTGTAATTCATTCCAATAGTCGCAGTTTGAGCTGGAGTCTAGTAAAAGTAACTGATTAAATCAACTCAGTAAAAGTTTTAATGTAATTGTAGTAACAGAGACTTGGTGAAAGGAAACAAAACTGATATAAAAGAAGTTGATGGTTGTCAGTTATATTATACAAACAGAATTGAGAAGAAGGAAGGAGTTGCTCTATAAATACATGCAGATTATATATAATGATGGTAATATCGACTATGATGCATTTGTCAATCTGTTGACTAGTTTGTATAGTAAGAATTGTAAGTTAACCAAAAAAGAAGGTAATATCAAGACAATTATTAATAACAAACTCTGGATGATCAATGGTATAAAAAAATGCCTGCAAGAACATAAATTATCTGTGTAGGATGTTTTAAAAAATCAAGATTCAGAAGAATGTGATGTCACTGCGTCCTCTACTGCACAAGCGGGACACTTTTTTGCAGTTCACACAAGAGATCATATGAAAGTTGTATATTTTTGGAAATGTGAACAACGCAAAAAAATCAGATTTCACAAAAAATCTGAATTAATGCCAGTTTGAACCCCCATTCTGTCTATAGATGTTGTATCCTTGAGCAAGATGCTTCATCTGCCTTGTCTTTAGGAGTGAGAGGATCCAGTGGCTCTGTTTGCATGGCAGCCTGTCCCAGGGCAGCTGTGACTACTATGTAGCTTACCACCATCAGTGCATTGTCCTCTGTACTACTGGACATAGCATGAGCATTTCTCTTTTACTCTGTCTACCTGGACTTGGAAATCAATGGCAAAAGGTAAGGCTGTATGTTCTCTAAAGCATGCACATGGAGAATGTTGTTTTACAAATGTTATGAGTTTGTCTTTGTTTTGAAATCTTTTTTAGGCTAATAATGAGGAGATGATCACACATGATGTTGCTGTATCTTCAAATATCATAGTTCCTAAAGACAGATAATAATGGGCAACAATCAGTATCAGCAACTCAGAGCTTTACAAACTCCTGAGATCAGCTCGGAACAGCTGCAGCTTTATTAATTACAGGAACATTATTCGCTATTGAACTTTTGCAGGTGTCTCAGTCAGACATTTGCAGGTTGTTGTTGTTGTTGCTCAGTCAAATGACTCACGTGGTCGTCCTCTGTGTTTACTGACATGTGAGTTCCCTGCTTTATATGAGCATGTATGACGCACAGTAAGTGAGCTCTTGTGTGACCTCCCCTCACATGTCACACATTCACATGCTCTCCCAAACCCACACATGACTAAAGACCTGTGGGCTTATCTGGCTCAATATACAAGGAATTATTGTTGATGCGGCTTTGTGGAGATCTTCATTTAAAGGGGTAGTAATCATACCATGACTTGTCATGGTATGTGTTTTCCAGGCACAACTTAATGCACAATCAAGTAACTATGTTACCTTCAGTTGTTATAAAAATGACATATATACCAAATATATTCAATGCCTAGACATTGGGTCTCTGCAGATGGGGGCTTTGTGAGGCCAAAGCTTGGAAACTGTTGCTCCCAAGAGTTTTGTACAGCTGAGTGGTTGCCTTGGAGATTAAAGGATTTCTCAAACATGCATAAAATAGTCAAAGCAACACTCCAGGTATGGTTTTGATGAGGGAACAACATTATAACATGATGTAAAGCTCAAAAAGTTGATTTTACTTCCACTTTGGAGACATTAAAATTGCAAAGCGATTCTTTAGGAAAAGTGTTATGCTTACATGAAGGTATTGAATTGTCAGATGATCATAACCAGGAACCAGCGGCTCACTCTGTCCTTCCATGCATGCTCCCTCTGTGTCTTCTGAGTATAACATACCTGATGACACACATAAGAAAGTCCACTTTGGTGTATTGTTAGCCAATCACATTGACTTGTCATGGTGAATCTTCCAATAGCTGATGAATATTAGATGGAAACAGATAATACGTTGACTGAGGAGGCCTCCCCCTACCAAGGGAGGAGGGTTGCGCACTCAGCAGTGAAGCATTGCCCACTGAGACTACATCCAGGCTGCTGAAAGATTTTCTCACAATTGTGCGCACGGTGCAGCATAATTGCAGGTGGATTTCATGCAACTCTGAGAGTAAAAAATAAAAAATAAAACAAGTGTGTATTTGTCTACAATTTTGTATCTGTGTGCCAGAAAGAAAGAGGAGAGAACAGCAGAGGAAGGTTTTATTTTTTTTCCTCTGTCCATATCTGCAAACCTTCAGCTGGATTTTACAGCAGTTGCCTCTTCATCATGAACAGAACTGGATTGTGTTTTAAAGCCGTAGCTGAAAGATGGGGATTTCAGGGCTTACACCTTCTGCGTGTGAGCATGGCATGTCATGGAGTGGAGAAAAAAACTGGCATTTGCATGACTCAGGAAAATGATCCAGGTATGTTTAAGCCAGCTCTGTAAGCACACATGTAACAGAGTAAACAAGGAGGAATAGCTGAATTAATTATAGAATTACTTAGCTTATGTTTATTCAATAATGGTTCAGATACTCCTGTTCTGACTTTTAGATTCATATAGTCACAGTCTGTGATGTAGAAGGTAAACAACTCTAATAATCAGTTATCCTTTCCCAGAGTTTAACGTGAAACAGGAAACCTTCTGAAAATGCAAAGAAACTCTACAGCATAAACATTAAATGTACATGCTGGTAGTGAATTTTTCACATAACCAAAAAATGACTAAACAAAAGTTGAGCTGTACAAATTAATTTCAAATGTAATTCATTAATTCTTATATTTCAGGGTTGCAACATGTTGGTTCATAAAGCTGATGATGTTTTCTACTGTTGCTGAAAAATGATGGAAAAAAATAATAAAAAGTGAATCAAATACATAGATTATTTTCATGCTGAATGTACATTTTTAAGACAGTAATGTTGCAGTGAGCAACATATTGGTCACTTGCCACTAAACAAATCCAGTCCAGTGCTTGGTGACACTGTGACAGACAATCAATGATGATAATGTTGTTGGTAACCTGGGCTGCTGGTTACATGCTGCTACATCTTGAGCTTGTATTTTATATACTGTTCATAAATGAACAGGGTCTATTGATTACTGCATGGTGTGCTTAAACCTTGCTTAAGACTGCAGCCAGAGGAAAATATACAGAGTAATTAAAGCATTTCTGGAACGTCTTGAGTTGTTTTTCACTTCTTCTGGCAGACTGCTTTACCACACAATGAGATGGAGACCTAAACTGCTGAGGTCATTCAGCAGCTCAGTATTCATTTAAGAAATTAACAATTAAGATTTTTTAGCCTGAATTTGACTTTTTAGGTCATGTACTTTGACATTATCAACAGTCTAAGAGACTTTTAAATTTAGAGCAACATATGCTTTGAGGTGACGTGTTGTGAATTGGTGTTACATACATATTGAATTGCATTGAACTGAATTATATTAATTTGAACTGTAATTGTCATCATCACCTTTATTAAAGACACAAGTAGATCCATATAAAAAATATTTGACCGGATTAACTGAACTGAATTTAAATTAACTGAATAGAACTGAATTGATCTGAATCGAACTGAACTGAAATATATTAAGCTGAAATCCAGCTCTGCTGCTCGTGACAGAGAGGTTACATTTTACCAAATGTTTTAAGTTGCTCGTTGAATTAAAAAGGCATGAAACAGAAAGAAAGAAGGATGTCCGATACTTTAGCTTCATTAACATGCACATTAATATGGGACCGGTCAGGCCCCAAGCATCACCTTGTCTCATGTTGAAAGAGAAATACAACGGCTGACAGAGCCTTTGCATTACTTATTGATGAGTGTGAGTGGATAGGATGACAGGACAATGTGAAACGAGAAACTGTTCACAAGATAAGGTGGATGGGGAGGCAGTGGCAGTGGTGACTGTGGTGTGATTTAACATTTCAACATTATCACTTAAAAAGACAAGCCTGGCCCCGGCGTGGGCCCAAATGGAGTCACTGGTAAGGTATGGAAGGAGGCAGAAAGAAAGGAAGAAAATGATGCCGAGAGATCCCATGCCACATGGGAGTGGAGTTTCTCAGGGAAACTGAAAAAAAAAGGAAGTAGGGGTTGCATTTCCACTCAAAACTTAATTATGTATGGAGGGGCAGCTGGAGAGAAAGAGGTGAAGAGGAAAAGAAGTTAGTACCAACCTAACTAAAGGGATGGTGTGGCAGGTGGAGTGCAGGGAGGAACAGAAAGGGCGCAGAAGATAAAATGTAGCTGTTACAAATATAGCTTAAAGACTGTATTTATTAAAGAGTTTCTGTGCAGTTATTCCATCCATCCATTTTCTGAACACCCTTGTCCCTCAGTCGGGTCGGGAGGGGTGCTGGTGCCTATCTCCAGCTAACGTTCCGGGCGAGAAGCGGGGTACACCCTGGACAGGTCGCCAGTCTGTCGCAGCTGTGCAGTTATTATCAATCATAATTCTCTTGCCTGTGACAGAAAGATGTCATAATACTTTTGAGTGTGACGGAAAGTAAACAAGTTACAGTTTAAAAGAACTCAAACTGAAAATCTTCATTATCATTGGAATATAACAGGATGCAGTGACGTCTGGCCAGTAGGGGGCGCTGCACTTCCTGACGTTGGGTGAGGAACCTAAAAATTACGTTTTAAATGTTATTTAAAACATTTTAAAATAATTTTATTATTCTGTTTTCCTTTCCAGTGTGTGCCTAAATGTAGTCTGAATGATTTACACAACATTTCCACAAACTGACTCAAATGTTGTGTCAGTTCCACCAACTGACACATTTCCACCAACTCAATTCAACAAATGGGGGCAGGGGAAGCGTTTCTATTGAAGTTTTGCAAAACACACTAATTTTGTTGCAGCTGAAAAACCACCTCATCCTAGTGCAAACATTTTTATCAAAAAACATGAGTTTTTTTGGTTTTGTTTTTTTTTAAAATGGGCCTGTTTCCATTAAGCAAATTTATTTTCATAATTCCAATTTGCGCAATATCATGGTCAGTGGAAATGCAGCTGCAGTTACATCAACCCAGCAACAGTGTTGCACATGTGGGGTACATGGCACATAACGTGCCAAGAAAATGATTAGTTGGAAATGTTCAATCAGAGGCAGCCGGCTGGTCTGGTGATCAACGTGTGTAACAGTCCAGTGTTAATGTGTAGGAAGCATAGTGTTCTTATAATTTGTTCACCTCTGAAACAGTTCCATGCTAGTTAAGCCCAGTCACACATGAGCAAGACCAAGGAATGGAAGGAGTGATGGGCAAAGATAAAAGGAGATGTTGGAACAGTTGGGAGCAGCTGTGAAAAAGCAAGCAGAGTAATTGTTTTGTCTGGGCCAGCCTACTACTGTCTGCGTCTCTACTCATCTAATTTTTCTCCTTGTACTCTTCTTACACACCGAATGACTCGTTAACACACATACAGTACACAGACACAGTCACATACATCTTGTGCCCCGGTTTACTCTGTAGCGCCTCCTTCCACTGCAGTTTAATTTTCTGGTTTGCTCTTGTGACGGCTCTTCCCTGAAACTGAAGGGGGTTATTCCTGTTTGTGCCGCGACCACACACATCAGTGCACAAACGAATGTGGTGGGAGGCACACATTGCATGCACAAGTGACAGAATCACCAAGTCTTATGCTTGGTACAATTATCCTCAACTTCTCAAGACACTGGCTTCCTGATTCACAGTAGTAGTGAGATTCCTGGGCCAGTGTTCTATGACTGCTGTCTTAAGTGACTGCCCCACTTAAGACAGCAGCAAGCTTTTTTTTTTTCTTTTTTTTTTTTTTTACCTCAGACAGGGTTAGGAAGGCTTAATAAGTTAGTTGAATTATGTGTTTATGAGAAAGTGTTTTTTTTGTTGTTGTTGTCGACCAGAGCGCTTTGATGATTAGTTAGCACAGATCAAACTTTCCAGTAGATTCAGTAAAATGTCATGGTCAACAGTGTCAAAAGCTGCACTGAGGTCCAACAGAACAGACTATGGGAGAACCTGTGGTTCTCCCATAGTCTGTATTTATATGGATGTCATTGAACACTTTTACAAGGGCCGTCTCCGTGCTGTGGTGAGCACGAAAACCAGACTGGAAGGAGTCAAAGTGGTTGGTTATTGTTAGGAAGTTATTTAATTGTTTAAACACAGTTTTTTCAATAACTCTGCTGATGAATGGGAGGTTGGAGATCGGCAGATGTAGCAAGTCCAAAAAGGCATTCTGACTGGATGAATGAATTACTTAGGTTGACTTATTTCAGTTTAGGGGAGCAGGACAGGAACCCTGTGTTTCCCCCATTATCTCTAAAGCAGAGCCCAGTTACCCTGTAGAGAAAGTCTAATAGAATAGAATAGAATAGAATAGAATAGAATAGAATAGAATAGAATAGAATAGAATAGAATAGAATAGAATAGAATAGAAATATCCTTATCACTTATTTCCTTAATTTCAATTGATACTCAAGTGTGAAGCTTGAAGTGTGAAGTGTGAAGAAGTGTAAATAAGATTCACCAATCTTATTTACTTCGACAAAGGTCTAAAAATCACCCACATTCCTCTCCTGCTCTGCCATAAGAGAGGTTTGACTGGCAGACCAGCCTACCAGGTCATGCAGTTAACAATAGTCACCTCATCAACTTTCTTTCTATATTTCACAACATCTCAGAAAAAAAAATAAATCAGCGTCGGCAGGTTCAGATTTTTAAAGATTGGTAATCGGCAATCAGCCAGAATAAGGACAAGTTTTAAATATATAATAATACTCCACATTGATTAAAAATAGCATGCTCTTTTAAAAGAAATTTGCAGCTCTAAGAGTTCATTTGAAAAATATACAAGATGTGAATGACTACATAAACATGCATAAAAACAACAACAGATTGTTTACAAGAAGTGAAGAAACTGCTAAGAGCAGCAGGAACGTCATGTTAGTTCTAGTGGGAAAAATGACTCATGATCTTTCATGACAAAAGAGAAATCCTACAACTAATAAGCTGTAGTGGATGTATGTTACAAGAAAAACACTGTTTACAAAACATATAAAGTATGTTTTTGTTCACATTTTGAGAGGAAGGACGTTGTGCTCAGTGTCTTCTTCAGAGGTTTTTGTGTCATCTCCTTCAGTAGTTGATGTTGCAGCGCCCCTATAGGGTTTGAAAAATGTTTCAAACCTTTGAAACATTTTTCAAAGGTTTGGTTCGTTTGACAGTGCACTGCATCAGCTGGAAATGTCACAAATGTTTTGTTCCCAATTGAACCAAGACTATCAAGCTATTTTATTTCAAAAGAAATGAACAGAGGGACCTAAAAAGTAGTTGGTCAGTGGATGGAGTCTGGACAATTCAATTCCAGTTTCTTACTCAGCAGCCTGACGGTTACACAGTCTGGGTGAAATTGGGAATATTTTTACTGTCACTATATGAGATGAGAATTTCTGGAAACCAATGTCTAAATGAACCATGTGCATCATCAAGAAAAATAAAATAAAATAACAATACTTCACTATTCATCCTGTTTTTAAATCAGTTCTTATTTTCTAGCCCAGCTTGGGCCTTACCTCTAAACTTGCAGAGCTGTCCCTATTTTTATATGTCAATTCTGCATCAATTCATTTATGAAACAGACGCTGCTTATATCCAAAATATAAAATAGGAGTGGTGTGGAATGATCCCAATTCTTCACATTTCTAAAAACACTTTCATCTTGATCTCAAGACAATCAACACTTATTTCACAAAAATTGAAAAAGATAAGTGGAAATTTTGGTAGCACAAATGTGTCTTACAAGATATTTGTATATTGGTTGATTGCAACAACAACAAAAAAAAGAAGTAAAAAAATAATAGTCTACATATGACTTGAGTAGACAGTGATTATTGAGAATAGGGACAAAATGGGTTTTAATTTTCCCAATTTTTTAAATTTTTTCTCAACCTTATGTATGCATATATGACAAATAATGTTTTGGAAATGTAAAGATGCTAAGTTGCAGGCTCCCAGTTGCAATATTTTTTTTAAAAAAAATTACATTTTTAATCAACCTGACCCAGAACTTTGTCATCACCATCTGACAAAAATAAATATAAAATAATTTTTTAATGACCCTATTAGTGATATTTTTACTCATTTTACAGACAAATGCTTCTCAAAAAACAAAAGAAATATTATTTAAAACAAAAAACAACAAAAAGTGAATCTGACAGAGTTGACAGTGCATGATGGAGTTGACACAGAACTGGAGGTGGTGACAAACTAGTGAGTAAAAAGAAATACTTGATACATGTGAAGTAAAACCATTTATGAAAAATACATTAAAATGAATTAATTGCACATTTAAATGAGATTTCACAACAATTTCACGGAAAGAGTCACAAAACCTCTGATGGAGTTGACAAAATGCCAACCTACCTCAATTTATGTTATTCTGAAGGAGGCCATATTGTAACTCATCAGGTCCATGAATCTTTACAGTTTACCAAAATTAAGCTTTTATTTCGCAAAATCTCATCAAAGTTTTGTAAATTGTCAGTTATGGAGTTGACATATCATGGTTGTGACGAGCAACTTGGGAATAAAACAGAAGAAAAAACTAAAGAATAACTTAAACTAACCAGAGCTAACTAGCCCTCTTAGCAAAGGAAGAGAAAGGAAGAGATCATGGGGTCCTCAGAAGTTCTGGTGCCCCCCAATAATGCCTGATTTTTTTACATTCTTTTCATGTCTGACGGTGTTGACAAAAACTAGGGACAAATTTCAACGCAGTTGGAAAATATCTAAAAATTATTTTTAATTCAATTTATCGATACTTTTATAATTATTTATATGACTACTTATACTTAATTGCCACAATATATAATTTTAGTATTTCTTTAATTGTTTTAAACTGTCATAATGTATTGAGTTCTGCTCCTGGACAAGGGATTTTACAGACATCCTCCACCAACTACAATGTTTAAAATAAAAATAAAAATATTCAGCAAACACCAGGAAAATATACATTGTTGTGCTCACATGACCCAGGTTAGTTTAGTTAGATATCTGAAAAAAATATATTTTGTGTATATTTTATTCAAATTTTCTGCTTTATCCATTGGACCTGTTTTGTCCCTATTCTCAAGAATCACTGACTGACACAAGATCAACCCCCATCATTAAACATGAAAGGTTATTGTGCACAAGAAAAGGTGGTTCCAGACTGGCACACCTGCAACACAAACAATGAATTTTAAATTATTCAGTGATGCCATCAGATTTAGGCATAAGCCGTGGCGCGGCACATCACTGTATCTGCGCTGCACCAAGACACTCAGCTTCCTCCAGCTGCAGAAAACTCATCTGCGCTGGACCAGTGACTGCTGCTGCCACACTGCCCTCTACCAGCTCAGCTCTATTAGTTCAGCTTCACCTCCTCCCAGTGGCCCCAAGGTTGTGACAAAGTGGCAGTTAATGTCTCCCTGAGTGCATGTGTGTGTGTGTGTGTGTGTGTGTGTGTGTGTGTGTGTGTGTGTGTGTGTGTGCGTGTGTGTGTGCGTGTGTGTGTGTGTGTGTATGTGTGTGTGTGTGCGCGTGTGTGCGTGTGTGCACATGCACACACATGTCAAACTAAACCGTGTGTGTGTGTGTTTGTTATTTTGCATCTTTCACTGGACAGATTAGGTGTATATAATAGCATGAAAGTAATTTAGAGAGTTGAGCTAATTAGTTGAGGAATTGGTTCGGAGGTCACTGGCAAGAAAAAAAATCTGGTGATATTTCTGACTAAATAAAAGGAAAATAAAAGAACAGAAATAGAAGTTCTTCTGACCACACCTTGCAGTTGTTTCTGCAAGTGGAGAACCTAGAGAGCTCTGTTGCAACACTGTGGTTAGTAGCTTCAAAAAATGAGAAAAAAGATGGCAACTAGTTTTCCAGTTGTCTTTAAGAACATAATTTTTGTCATGTTCTGGCCAAAATGGGAGACTTGACAGGTATGCATCCATTCATAGCTGATTGTATCAGTTACATAGTCATAATAAATAAATTAGAATATGCATTCTGATGATGCCCATTTGTCAGAATAAAAGTATATTTTGAAAATAACAACCTTTAGGTTGGTAAGCATACTTTTCATTAAATCTAAATTTCAGTAGTGTATTATTGTCCTGATGTAATATTTTGATATTTTCATTAACTGTGTGGACAAAATCATCATAATTAGCTGGAAAACAACACCAGTATGTGTGTAATTAATCCATATAATGTGTTTCACTTAGCTATAATGTTCCAGAAATAAATGGGGTTTTCGGTGATATTCTAATTTATTGAATGGGTCTAATAAATGGATATTTATATATATTGGTTTCTCTCTAAAAATCTTTATGGGGAAAAAAGGATTTCTGTCTGGAAAATGAATAAAACTATATTGTATATCCTAAATCATCTTTAGAAATGTTCATGTTTTATTTTTATCTCACATTCATAAAATAAGACATTTTATGAATGTGACATTTTATGAATGTTTTGTTCCTACTGCATGGAACAAAACATGAAAATAAGCCAATTGGCCCTTTGTTATAAAAAATATAATATGAGACGCGCAGCTGTAACTGAAGATATCTGGAAGTCAAATGTGACAGTTGTTCCTCTACGGGAAAATGCCTGAAACACTTACAATAATGGACAAAATAAAATGGACATGTCAGTCATCAGCTTGACTTCTGCTCCCCTCTGCACACCCACGTGCATTTACTTCCTGCAGCATGAAATTCAGAAAGCACACACACACACACACACACACACACACACACACACACACACACACACACACACACACACACAGCTGCAGGACACATATGCTTCCAAGGGCTTCAGATGGGTTTTCCTGTGTTCCACACATGCACAATTATCATGCACAGCACATGCAAGTGTTCAAACATAGAAATAAGTGTCACACACTTGCTGTGTGCACATGAAAAATGAAATTTTTAGCCTAAGCACTTTAGCTGAGGGTAAAAGGGGCTCTGAAAGCTGCTTCCTTTCTATGCAAATTGACACCCACCAGTCCCCGCACATACTCCCTGCTCAGCATGCACACACGTATGCGTGATCCGGTGTGCTTGCACGTCAGTGTCAAAATGTATGTGTAAGAGTAGAGCTGACACTCAGCGAAGGTGCCATCCCGCCGCTCTGGTTTTTCCTGTGTGCTGTATCCAGGCAGGGGGAAGCAGAAAAAGATGGAGTTCCTTTCCACCTAGTTTCATTCTAAGCAGTAGATGTGTCATCTCATAACGGCCCTGATGTGAGCGCACGCCTGCAGGAGCCTGTTGATTATGTTTCTGCTTTTGTAATCTGGTGAGGTCACTGAGCATTTCACACTGAGGAGCTTTGAGAAAATTAAAATGTAACTGGAACACAAAGTGGAAATAAATGTTGCCAATATCACACGCCTGAGTTGCCATATTGTTTCAACTGTAGTATGTGAGCCATAATGCCAGATAGCAAAAAGAACAGTACAGTATTTCTCAGAATCAATTATCTGTTGCTCTCTGCTGGTCAACATGTGACACTACATCTATGCCATTTGACGCTATGCTTCTTCCTGTAAGCATTGTGAGCATGAGTAAACTTGCAGTAAATTGTTGCTGCAATGTTTGAAACGCAAGGTGAAGAGATATACATTCATATAATTAAGTTCACATTTTGTTGTTTCTACTTGGTTGGATCCTCTTTTGTGCGTGAAAGTCCAGTTTCTGAAGAACTCAGACTTTGGATATTGAGATGGTTGTTGGTGCCAGCTGATTTGTCAATCATCTTTCATTTAGAAGAAAGTTACCATACATTCTTAAATTGATGTTCGTGCATGGATAAATTTAATTATTCTTAAAACATAAAAAACAAAATATTTTCTAAAAAGGAAAATTCTACAAAAAACTGAGAATAAACACTATTAGTAACAGAAGAGTACAAAGGTACAGTGCTTATAAAATGATTCACCCCTTTGGTTGTTTCACCCATTTTACTGCCTTTGCAAATGAGTGAGACACAAAATCTGGTTTTATGTCAAAGCTACTTTAATGTCAAAGTGAAAACTAATGTCTATAAAATAATGAAAATGAAACAAAAACATCTAACATAAAATAAGGGATTGCATAAACTGCATTTTTGTTGTTTGTTTCTGGTTAGTTTAATGTAACCTTTCTGGCAGAGGGTTATACTAACCTCTGCTTTTAAATAGTGTCCAGGATAATAGAAATGTGTAAATGTTAAGTGCAAACAATTAATCATAAAATGGTTTTCTAAGCATGCGAAGCTAAGACTTGAAGTCAGATTTCTGCTTTGAGGTTCTCAAATTTTCCTCCCTTTATTTCTCTTTTGGATAATAAATTTTGGAGGTTATTAGTTCTACTCAGTTCATTTGTTTGTATTTGTCTTTCAAATATTAATATCAACATTTCTGGTTATGGGAGAGCCAACAAACCTCCATGCTGTAAAAATTAAATCAGAAATATGGATTTGTCTCCTGTGAGACGGCACAGAAAATAAAACCAATTAGATGAAGACTAATTGCATGTAAAATGCAACACACCCTTCCCCAATTAAGACAAATAAACCAATCAGAGGCAGTAGGCTGATCTTATTAGCTATTAAGAGCCATTTAGTGCTGCAAATAATCAGCACCACATTTGATTATCCACTGAGAGAATTACACACTGCTGGATGTGTGGAGATGGCTGGGTTACACAGATTATTTCTGTCATTACTGAGCTGAATGGCCTGAGTGGCCAGTCACATCATTTTGATGTTGCTGGATCAGGAAGAACAGAGTGCTGCAATTTGGACACACACTGTGTCTCATTTGGGTTTTGTAGATGTGTATGAGCAAACTCAACATGTTAGTTTAGGGAATCCATCTACATATGCAAGGTCAATTTCTTTATGAATTCTGTGTATTATGGTTTTACGCTTTATTTTTGTAAAATTCTGTGCTGCTATTTGTTCTTATTTACAATAAGCAGACAGGAAATGATTAGAGAAATGCAGCAAAGATCCCAAAGATAGGAATCAAACCCTAGACAGCCTCATATTTCAGACTGCAGCATAAATGATCTCTGGTGAGAGATGTCAGCCTAAGAAAAGAGGGTTTCATACAATAAACCATATCCATAGACTGCGGTGTTTCTTGTAGGAATGCTGCTGTGGGGAAGCCCCTCTAGACTAGCACAGGGGTCTTCAACTCCAGTCCTCTGGTGTCCTGCAACTTTTTAGGGTTTTTTCACTCCTGATTGTCCAGACTCAGTTCAACTGGGGACCAAAGTTGCAACAATTTGGTCCATTTCCAGCTGCTGAGGTTCTCTTTCACACTGCACCATTGCAAACCTATCAAACCCTTTGAGGAACCTGTTCCCCTCCCCATCTGCAGTGGCACTGCAGCAAGAAGTTCTTACTCTCTAGGTTCTTAACCTCTCATTATTAAAGATCTGTCCACAACTTTGGCTCATCCTTAGGTACAATTTTCAAATGTGTGAAGGTTCTGCTATTATCTGAAGAACAGCCAAAACATTAAACCCAAGTCGTACAGTTCTGCCAAATACTTAAATCAAATATGTAAACTTTTGAATTAGATTTGTTTATGTGGCATTTCCCAAATACAAACAATTTTAATAATCCTTTCTGACCTAAAAAAGAAACGGTTTAGTGTTTTAATAATTTGATGTCAGTCAGTGAGACAAAAAAAAAGTTATATTTTTGTTCGACTGTATGGAAATATGGAAATTTAACCATACATGCAGGGTTACTTCCACAGAGGGAACAGGATGATATGGAGGCAGAATATGATCTTTGGCGCCCTCTGAAGGCAATAGCTAAAAGGAAAAGAATAATTTTCATGTAAAGCAAAGTTGTTTCATCATCATCATTATAAATAAGATTTAAAAAGCTTAAAAATAAAGTGACAGAGCTAAGCACACAATAATGAATAAAACACAATAAAACATCACAGTTAAACAGATAAAATCAATACCAATACAGATGAAGCAAAATCAAGTCTCAGTTGGTTGAATGAGTCAAAATAAGTTTTCAGTCAAGTTTTAAACATGGACAGTGAGGGGTCTGTCGGATGTACAAAGGCAAAGCGTTCCATAGCTCAGAGTTACAAACAGAGAAGCTTCCACTTACAACTGGGAATGACCAGGAGCAACTGGTCAGCAGACCTGAGTGTCCCAGAAGGAGTTCTGTTAAATAAGGCAAGGCAAGTCTGTTTAAAACCTTCAAAACAAACTAAATAACTTTAAAATGAACTCTAAAATACACAGACAGCCAGTGGAAAGAAACCAGGACAGAGGTAATGTTCTCTCTCAAAGTTCCTGTTAGCAGACGGGAGCAGCATTTTGCACCAGTCTGGCTGACTCCGACATGTTCTGACATAAACCCTTATTTCTGTTTATTATGATGATTTTTCTGTTTTAATAAATTTAAGCAGAAATACCTGGTGTAATATTTAAGACTTTTATTACACCAGACAAAAAAAAAGCATTTTAAGACAGAAAAATTGGCAAATGAAAATAATCTATAATATGATAAGAACCTTATTTTCAAAAGTAATTTGTTTTTTTTATCTAACCTACTACTCTCATCAGAATTCATATTGTAATTTACTGAATATGACCATGGTGTTGGCCCCACATCAGCCGCTTCTCTGAGACGTTAAGGACTACCATGTTAATGTAATACACAAAAACAAACCTTCTCATTTAAAACTGAGAAGTTTTAAATGAGTTTGTTTGTTTGTTTGCTTTTTTGTTTGCCTGTTTTTGCCCCTACAGAGGTGTCTGAAGCAACTTCTGATGTTGTTTTCTCCACGACAGCAGGAGAAAACAGATCCAATACTGATTATGACTGGATGACACCTTCTTTATCATGAATCATTTTCTTTCTCTTTTCGACCTTGTTGTGATTGATTGGGTGCAGAAAAACATCCCAGGCATGACTTTGTAATCATCAGAGGTTTATTGCAGTTCGCATCAGCTGCACTGATTGCATTGAAATAAATTATTTTAATACAAATAAATAGCATCTGATTTGACTCCATAAAGCCAGTGTTTACTTTGTTTTTTTTTTTTACTTCCTCTTGCACAAAGAACAATTCATCCTACAGTAATTGATTTGACACTTTTCTTGCCTCATATTAAACATGTGGAATTATTAGACTAGATTTCTCAGAAATTGGGTTACTTGGCAGAGGTTTCACAGGATTTCACAGACCAAAATAAAATCTCTTCAACTGTCGGATGAGTGGGAGAGCTGTGCTTAGCAAAACTGAATCAGCTCTTTCATGCTGCATCCTTTCTCACAGCAAATGTCAGATATTTTTCCAGCGGATCGTCTGATTCGAAAGGTCAGGGGGTGCCAATGAGGAGCCAAAGAGGAGTAGGGGATTTGGAGTGTCTCTGAAGCCTGGTCCTCCTCAGTGGAGGCATCCTGGTCCCCTATGCAGAAGTAAGAGATCAAATATTTAAAGAGAAAGCCAGAAGAAATTGTGATCCCACCATGAGATCAAACTCTTAGACAGAGAGAACTTACAGCCAGCGGCGAGCTGCTGTTGGCTCAGTTCTGAGTCCAGGATGCTTCTCCTCAGCCGAGAGTTCCCACAGGACGAGACGGCCAGACGGATCAGTTCTCGCCCACACATCTTAATCCTGTCCTGTGCTTGACCCAGCTGCGCTGCAGCCAGCAGCACCACCAGCAGACCCAGCAGCCACCTAGCAGCAGCCATGGTGTGACGTGCAGATGGTTGGTCACCAGAGGGAAAAGACTTGTTGAAGTTAAGATGAGTGAGGCTGTCAGGTTTGTGACCTAGTCAAGGAACCTGTAGGGGTTTATATAGTTAGTGTGTGTCACTCATGGCTGCGCTTTAAAAAAAAAAAAAAAAAGCTGAGTCTGGCAGGTTTTCTCCAAAAGATGTGTTCGGCCTTGCTGAGGGAAATGGATGTTCTGAGCCACAAATAAGTCGACAACTCAAGGCTGAAACTGACATAAAGATAAAAACCTGATTTCATAATACTCCACCACAAATGCTACAAAAGCTAAGTGTAAATATCATAAAAGTGATTTATATTGGCTTAATGAGAGATGTGTTTACCCAGTATCCTAAGACATCCCAAAGGATGGCAGCTAATTGGAGGAGAGAGGAACTAGGAAAGATGATGTCAAGGATACTGACGCAGCTAGGTCACCTCAGGCCATGCTCCACTTGGAAAATCGTAATAGTGATGACTGCTTCATGTGACAGCACAAGGGGAAAAGCAAATGGTGGTACATTAATGTGTGAAATGTACTTGCAGTTATGCATACATTTTGAAGCTGAAGTAAAGATAATGTCCAACAACAAACCCTGGTGTGTTTCTGGTGATGCTTCTGCTTGAGCCTCCTGTTCCAAAACAAAATACACATTCCAGGATGAGGAGCATTCTGCAAAACACATCAATTCTTTACAAAGTCCATCCATTATCTAATACACTTATCCTTGCAGAGTCACCAAGGGGGGCTGGTGTCTGCCAGTCCATTGCATAATAATATAAATAATAATAAATAACATATTTGAGAAGAGTTTCGGTTTCACAGAACTGAAAGTATAAGAATAACAAATCACCAACTGTGTTCAACTGCTTCTAACTGCTTGAAGAATCTTAACAGTTAATAACCAAAACTTCAACACAAATGTTGAACTTTATTCAACTGAAAATGTACGAAAAAGTGAAGTGAATTAGTGCTTTATAGTTTATCCGTGAATGTTAATTTGAGGAATCTAAACATTTTCAAAGTTAGCAAGCGCACTAAATCTCTAAACGAAAAACCTGCGCAGCTATTAGCGCATTAGCTGAAGGGTGCCCACTTACCCCATTACCAAAACGCGTTGAATGTGATCTGCTGTAAATGTCAAGTTGGTTCTTAAAAAGTCAACGCTTAGAATTTTATAATCAAGATTAGCCTTGATTACTCTCAATTTACATTATATGAAAGTTTATAGGAAAATAAATAATAAACAAAATGACAAAAAGAAAGAAAGAAACAAAAATAA
>NW_015113049.1:214305-228063 GCF_001443285.1 Poecilia latipinna
TATATATATATATATATATATATATAAAACCAGTTATTTGTAACCCTACTAATATACTAATCATTTGCACAAACCCTTTTGCCAGTCAGACAGAACTGATATTTCAGGAGCTTGGAGAACATAGGGAAGGAGGAAACTCTGATCTGTTTATCTCCACGTCACCCAGAGTCTGGCACCCTCTCTGCTGTTCTCTTCTCTTTTGCTCAACCCTCAAGTTTTCTGTAGCACTTAGATTCTGTTTCAATTCAATTCAATTTATCTTTATAGCACCAGTCCACAACATTTGTCATCTGGAGACACATTATATAAAAAAAATAAAATAAAACTTTGAGAGATATGGACACTGAGATGATTAAGGAAGAAGAGTAATTTTTTGTCCGGTGAATCATTTCAGGTTGTTTTTTCCACATGTTTTTGGACAATATTCAGCTGAATGACCCAGTTATAACCAATATCTAGTTAACTTTAAGATTTCATCACATTTTTATTTAGAATCTGCATTCATACAGTTTAATATGTACACAGGGTCCTCGGAAGAGAATAAGGCCCACAGTATCACAGATAATCTATCAACCAGAACAGTGGTAGATCCTTCTAACCTCTCTCCAAAACAACTCATCTGATTGTAAATGTTGTCTAATGGTTGCTAGGGAGACGATTAGCAGCCAGGACAGTCCTCCCCAACCGTCCTGCTCTCTATATGTGATACCAAGACAAACATGGCATCTAGCTGTGGTCAGTGGCTTCTGTGTCACATTATATATTTCCCCCAGGGAAACTCATAAATTGCTAATAAGTTCCTAGAAAATCTGATCAACCCTAAAACAGTTAAGTAATAATTTATAAAAAAAAAATTAATTTATTTTTTAAGGAGATTCTAAGGTATTTTGAAATTTTTTTAAGTAGTTCTTAAAATTGGACACGCCCCACTCCCTTTTCTCTTACAGCATACATAAACTTCTGAAATTAAACAGCATTCCATTGTTATGCATTTTTCATGTCTAATGAATATCAGGAAAATTGTGTAAACTCATAAAAAGCCGTCTGGAGATGGACACCAGTTCATTCATCTCCTTCTCTACTCCTAAGTAAAGCATCCAGAAAGCTGGAAGCACTAAACAAAGACTGCTGTGTAATTACAGTAATAAATACCAGTGGCCATATGTTAGCATTTTAGGAGTCTACTATGTCAGAAGGAAAGCATTAGCCTCTAAAGTGCCCTGTAAGTGCTTAAACACGACCTGACTGTATGCACCTAATCAGATTATTCTGTTACAGAAATAGAACAGAACATGATTGACTTTTAGTCAGCCAGGCGATGCAGGAGCTAATCCTGCTAATCCTTGACAGCAAAATTAAACCTTTGGCCTCTTCTCTCCACTGACATGCCCCTTCACTCCATCTTTCCCTTCAACTTAAGTAACCCAAGCAACATGCTTGAGAAGGTCATCTGACAAGAGCTCCATTTTTACCAATAATGTGAGGCATGGTGGTGTGGGATAGTGACAGGCTGCCAACTGATCAGTTTGTGTGACTTTCTTTCTTATATCAGAAAGGTTTAAAACAGAAATTCGAAGATGTTATCATGATGGCTGATACAGTACCCTGGAGAAGTATTGGTCACCTCATAGATTTCCTCTGTTTTTGTTTTTTGCCACAGTTAAATGTTTCAGATCACCAAACTAAATTTAACATCAGAGAAAGATCAGTTTTCAACTGTTGATTTAATTTAGAAAGAGAAATAAGCTTTCTTAAACCTGATAAGAAAGCTGGTGGTGCCAACACTGGCAGCAACAACCTCCACGAGGAGCACGAATGGCCTGTTTAAAGTTCTGCTACGGGGTCTCAGTTGGACTTAGATCTAGACTTTAACCTGAATGTTGTTTGTTTACATTCAAAGATGAACCTGCAGTTGTACTTTGGATCCTTGTCCTGCTGGAATTTCCTCTGAAAAGCAGAATTTATGGTTCCTTAAATACAGTAGGTCATCCAGGTCCTGAAGCAGTGACAAAGCCTCAGACCATCACACTAACACCTCTGTGCTTAGCTGTAGACATGATGCTCTTTTTCAGGAATGCAGTCTTAGTTTTACACATGATTTCATGCATGCCTTCCAGAAAGTTCCACTTTTGTATCGTCAGTCCACACAATATCTTCCAAAAGTCTTGGGTTGTATTTTCTTCTGGTGAGCGAGAGATCGGTCTGTGAGTTGCTTTTGTCAGCAGTGGATTGGCCTTGGCACTCCACTGTGGATGCTCTTGCTGCCCAGGTTTCCTCTTACTGTGGAATTGTGAACGCTGACCTTAAGTTAGTCGTTCTGGGTTCTACTGTAATGTCCTTGATGAGTTATTGGAGTCGTTGAGTTCTTTTGGTAGGCCTGTTATTCCTGAAAAGGTTCACTGTTGTTTCAGCTTTCCTCCATTTGAAAAAATGTTTCTTACTGGTGTCCTGGTGTCCCAAATCCTAAAAAAAATGCTTTGTAACTCTTTCCAGACTGATATATGTCAATATGTTTGTTTCTGCACTGTTTCTTTAGATCATGGTACATTCTGTTGCCTTTCAAGATGTCCTAGCCTATTTCATGTTTTTTTTCTCCTCATGAGTAAAAACATTATTTAAAAACATTATTTTTTGCATTCACTGAGGTTAATTTACATACAAAAATTTGTTTGGCGATCTGAAACATTAAAGTGCAGAAGAAATTAATAAGGAAGCAAATTCTTTATGCCGTATTTGCCAAAGATTTTGAAAAGGTTAAAAAAACACTTTCTCTTGCAGAGACAGGTTAAGTATACTAAACGATAGAAAAGCACATTTCATGAAAAATACTTTCAATAAAAAGTTCAACAGTATGATTTAATGCTGCTTTATTCATTGTGTAATATTGGAACTTGAAATCCTTGACATCTATTTGAGTTTAGTCAGCATTAGTTGCAGACAGGGCTATCCTTGGAAGCAGATAACAGGCTGTCTAGAGGAGGAACCCAGTCCACCTGACAGAGGAAAGATCTGTCACCCAAAGCGTTTAGTGGGACCAATGACCAATTGCAAAGCCACAGCTTACAGCTTATCTCTGTGTGCTGCTGCTTCCGTGTCCTCCCCTTAGATTAATCAGATCAGCTCCATAGGCTCAGCAATCCAGGCAGATGGCGTCTTTATATTGTCCAGACCCATGAGTGATAAGGCCATTTTGGGTTAGAGATGATACAATTAGGCAGCAAAGTCTCAATCATCAAAGTCATAGTCAAAGTCAGTATGTCTTCCACTGGGTCGATAGTGAATGTCATCGTCAGAATCTTCAGGCGGCGGTTCGAAGCAGCGGTCGAACTTACGCCGCAGCCGTCTCCGGAGCTGGAATGTGCGCTCCGTGTTGGAAAATGAATATTCCTGCTCCTTCAGTTTGGCATAGTAGTCAGAGAACTTGTTGAACAGAATGGAGATGGGCATTCCATTAAGAATGATGCCAAAAGAGATGCAGGAAAACGCCACACAGCGGCCAAGGTAGGAGACTGGGACGACATCTCCATAACCAACAGTAGAGATGCTCACCTACAGGAAGGAGAAAGCAGCATCAGCTTTCAGACACCCACATGCACTTTTTACCTTTTGTCTCCACCTAACTTTTACCTTCCATCATTCCATGAGATTTGATAGGTTTTTAGTTTATGTCCTTTGTTAGGGTAGCTAAGACTGAGTAGAACTAAATAAATCGATGTAGCACTACCTACCTGCAGCTTCATGCTACCAATGAAAGTATTAAACCTGTACTTCAGGCTTTAGACACATGAATGAATAAATAAATAAATAATAAATCCCCCAGTCTTTAAATTGGAGAAGAGAGGGGGAACAAGGAATTTCAAACCCAGAAAGCTAATAAAGATTTTAAAATGGCAGACAATGAACTTCCCTAAAACATTTTATGTTGGTGATTTTATTTCAGTCCATTAAAATAAATCCAGAAATGATAGCACTGTGAATAGATGACATATTTTAAAGTCTAAAATAATTTAAAACTTACTGCAAAATCATATTGTGGGTCTCTGCTCAATGGATATGAAAAAACTCCTTAATAAGACCAATACATGACCAGGCTTTGATTTTTGCACTTCTGCATCTGTCTGTTCATAAATCCATATTTTTTATATCTAAGATGCAAAATAATAGGCAATAGAAATAGGCTGGTTTAAACCATATGCATTAGATGTTAGAGTTTATGTATGCTTATTAAGAAAGGTTACTTATCTACCAGAGTTAGTTATGGAGTCTCCCAGGGTTTTAATACTCACACCAATCCTCTTTACTTCACATTAACTATACATTCTTCCATTTGATAGAATTATTATTATCTAGTGAGAGCTAAATCCAGTTATCAAGTCATCTATCCTTTTATAGTTATTGTTTGTTCAATAAATAATAGTGTGATGAGAACCACTTTCTTAAGTTGGAAAATACATGTCTTTGCACCTGAGCACCTGAGATACAAACTGCTTGCAGGGCATCAGTGTGATGTTTAGTGACAATGTAAAGAACCTCAGTGTCATCTATGACTTGTCCTACAAATCTAATGTAAAACAAAAAGCACCAAACTTTACAACAACCTAGTTGTAGCCTCTTAATATCTGCTAACACAGTGCTGCAGCCTACTGCTGGGACATTTTCAGTTTGAGTTTTTTTAAATGGCTAAAATCAGTTAAAATGGTGACATCTCACGAGGTTGTTAGCTCTCTCCACAGTTAAATGATGTTGTTTTACTATATATTAATCTTGACAAACTCATAGTCCTTTGTGTCCCCATCACAGCACTTAGCTCTCAGGCTATAGGCTTAATGATGGTTCACAGAATCTAAAGGAAAGGAGGCAGATCTGTTATCAAGTTTCTCTCCTGTACATCCCTTCTACTTTTTAAAGAAGCGGTATTGTGTATTTTCCAGCTATGTAGTGGCATTTTATAGCACAGCCAAGTAACTAAGTTTGCAGTTTTAGCTCCCTCTGTTACAAAGGAAGATGTTTTTGTGTAAAGTCACTTTGTCCTTGCTCAAGATACAGTAAGTGATAAATGGGATTTTATCATCAACTCAATTTCTGTTGCATCATAACTAAACAACAATGAACAGCTTTTCATATAATATGAATTTGTCTTTAGTGGATTTAATTGCACTGGAACAAATTCTTCTTACATAAATTGTTTTGGTAACAAGCAGATAGAAATTGTACCTGTTTGTGTGTAACATTCTTTTGAGAACTACTGCTATATAAATAAATCAAACTGAACTGAAAAGTTTTTTTTCCCTTTTAATGAAAAGGGAAAATCTGGAACAAACTTTCTGATTATTGAAAAATGGCTGAAACACTGAGTTTGTCTAGACTAAAAACCCACCTGTTTGGAGGTGCTTTTGTAACATAACAGATTAAGAATTGAATGATGGTGATGATTCAATTGTTGATTCTATGTTGCATGACTTTGTGTTTATGTGCACTTTGAAATACCCTGTTGCTGAAATGTGCTTTACAAATAAAATTTGATTGATTGATAACCAAGAGGTTGTTGTAAAAAGGTTAATGTTTGGGCTTGACTCACCGCGGCCCACCACCAGGCATCTGGTATACTGCTGAATGGCGTCCCAGGTTGATCCACCTCAACAGAATGCATGAGAGCAGAGAAGGTGAAGATGCCCATGGCAATGAAGAGAAACAGACAGCATACCTGCGATTTTATGAGAAACACGTTACCAGCTGCCTGCTCCTATTGCAGATCTGTTTCTAAGGTATTTTTCTACAATCTGATAGGTGACGTGTTGTGTTTTTCCCTTCTTTGCATTGAGTACCATTCCAGTTTTTCATTTTTGTTGAATTCCACACAAATAAAAACTTCCAATGATGACTATGTATGTTTGTGCTTCTTAACCTTGAGTCCATACCTGCTCAGAGCACTGGCGGATGGTGAAGCCGAAGGCCCTCATGCCAGTGGAGTGACGAGCAAGTTTCAAGATACGAAAGATTCGCATCAGCTTGACCACTTTGAGCACCTTGCTGACCTTACTGACTCGCGACATGGCTTTCAGATCTTCTTGTGCACTAGCATCTTCTGCATCTATAACAAATGTCTCAAAGATTATCTGGAGAAAGTAGGGCATGACAGCGACCACATCAACAAAATTGAGGGCACTCCTCAAAAAATGTTTGATGTTGGATGTGGTGACTAGACGTAAAAAGTATTCTAGAGTGAAGAAGAGGATGGAAGCAATCTCCACCCATTCCATGAAGGTTTTGCCTGCAACTTTGTATTCCCTAAGTTCCTGTACGGTGTTCATTGTCATGGCAACAATGGAGATGAGAACAAAAAGACTGGAGAACACAGCAAAGGCTTTGGCTGGTAGGGAGGAGTATGGATTCTCCATCAAATCCCAGAGAATCTTTCGCAAACCTCCTAGAAACATGATCTTGTAGCATTCATCATCCTGGTGAGGTTTAATCTCATCAATCAGCTCCTGGTTAACCTTCAGTTGGTCTCTAATGTCATCCACCTTCTCCTCAAATAATATCCGACAGCACCTGAGAATGACATTTTCACAAGAGTACATTCCTTAGCTCTCCTTAAAATACACACACAACAACTAACAATAAAGGTTTTGAATACAAAGCACATAAAGAATACCTTGGAGTGTCTTTCAGTTTCAGCCCCCAGAATGACATCTCTTCCTCAAAGTTGACAGGACAGAGGCTGTCCATCACCCAGAGGACATTGCTGCAGTAGAAGTGAAATATGTAATGGAAAAACATAGGATCTCTATCAAAGAAGAACTCATTGCTCACAACGTTATAATCATCACAGAGAGTGAGCCGCTTCACCGGATCATCACACAGAGCAAGGGTTCCGATCCTGGTCCTTGGATATCGGAGAGCCAAGTGCTTTGGGATGTGGAATATTTTTCCACCTATATTAAGGTTGACAATGTTTGATCTTCTTGGGTTGGGCAAATCTTCCGCTTTTATTTTTTTCCCATCTGGACTGTCGAGGTTGTCCATCGAAGTCCATGGTTTTACCGAGCTGTCCTGTGAAAAAGGAAATACATATTCTTCTTCTTCTGCGCTCTGTGAAAAGCTCAGATCCCGCTTCACACTGGCAAAAAGACTGGAGCGACGCTTTTTCAACGCCTTCAGCTTGGGTTTTATGGCTGCCATTGTGCCCGCTCCTTAGCAGTACAACCAGTTGAAGGTTTTGTGCCAAGTTAGGATCAAGTTGATGAAAAACCACAAGAAAATTCCATAAGAATCACATAAGCAAAATATTATACGTCAAAATCATCTTGCCTGTGGGTGAAATACAGCTGAAGAAAATGATACCAATCTTTTGAGTCAGAGAGCATGAAGATCAGCAGCATATGTTAAGGATTCAGTGCCTTTCTGATTCTGTAATCCTATTGATGTTCTCTCTGTCCCAGAGCAAGTTAAAAATACTGTTCACTGGGATTAGTACTGTGATTTAGGGCTTTGAGTTCTCAGAGCGCAAGAAGGCGGAAAGAGTGATGTGATGACAGTATTGCTGACAAGGCTACGTACTGTACATGCTAATGCCACAGATATGAACTGTAGTCATTGTACAATTTATTCCCTTTGTTAAACTGATAATATCATATTGAATGTATGTTTTAAAGTTAATATGAAGAAAATAACTTTGAATGACTCACTTCTATTCATATATACATAAATAAAAGAGTGTTACACTGCTCTTAAGTTCTTTCCATTTTCAATTGGATACATGTGAAGTCTTTGACATGCCCATTGTAGCTATTTTACTTAGTTTTTCTAAAATCAATTAGCAGTTTCAATGGCTTTGTGTTTGGGACTCATGTTGGAAATTCATTCTCATTTCCAACATGAGAATGTACCAACATACTGAAATGTCTCTCCCCAGGAGCAACAGTCAAAAGCAACGTGCAACTACAGGTAAAGCAATCCAGACTTTTCAAAAGTGCTATGTAGTTGTATTTTATTCAAGCTGCAGTACATATTTTAATAAAAAATATTTTTTCTCCATATTTGTTAAAGATGTCACCATGTCGTAGCAGTTTGTTATAAGACAGATAATCTATGAAAACAATCAATCTCCTCCACCTCCTTCCTGAATTACTATTACTGGTTAAAGTAATGCATCGTTCTGACCAAAACAACCAATCAGAACTAGTAGGATTCCCTTAGAGCTGTCAATTAGCCTCATTCACTCACTGCTAAATGTGCTAATGGTGGAGAAACAACTTATTACAAGAAACCGTTTATCTGCCATCATTGGTAGCTATGCTAACTAAGCTGAGCATTCACAATTTGAATCTGCACAGCTCTGTGCTATGCTAGCTGCAGCACGGCACAAATCGAGGGGAGGAAGGATGAGCAGCACCACATGAGATTGTGATTGACAGCACTAAAACTCTCCTGCCACTGACTGGTTGTTTCTAGCACTGGGAGAAAGCAGAGGAAATAGATTTTTCACACATTACCTCTCATACCATACTGTCACAACATAATGACAGTTTTAAAAAAAATATGTGAAAAAAAATATTGAAATAAAAGTTACATACTGCAGCTTTAATTTCACTCAGGAGAGAACAGGTCAGGAGGGGCGTGGGTTTAGAGCTTCTGCTCACTCACTCATCTGTTAAGTGGTAAAGGGCACAGGGAACAAGTTAAATATATGAATATGTTGGTATTTTTTTTCCTTAATTCATTAAATGCTAGTGAAATGGAGGCAAACAGTAGTCTGTAGCTAAGCTAATTATGCTAAATGGTTGATAATGTCTCACAGTCTACCCACCTCTCTTGGAGAAAAACTGGGTTATAAATTAACACTCTTGCCTTTTTCTCTCTTTCCCTCTCTCTATTTTGTTTTTGAAAACCTGATTTTATAACTTTTCTTAGCAGCATAGTAACTGCCACAGTTGTTTCGTGGCAGCTGCATTCAGCTGCAGCTTCTACTGACTGTAGCTGCGTACGTCACTGTTAAGCGCTCCAAGCAGGAACAAACCATTTAACGCAGATAGGGAGTAGTTCAGGGCAAAAACGAATGTGTGTTCTTTGGTCTGGGAGGGACAACTTTAAATTTTTACTGCTGAAAACAATCTTTGAAAATACAATATGATTAATTTTGTATTTGACAGGACTCCGATTTTTTTTAAATTTTATTTCTATGAACAAAATATAAATAATTAAATTGTGGAGGGCCCCCTGCTGGTCAGGGCCCCTAGAATCGTCATCACTTTTCACCCCTTTATCGTGCCTCTGATGTGGAGTCTCGCAAGGCTCCATACTTGGACCCCTTTTTTTCACTGTATTTACTTCCTTTAGGATCTATTCTTCGGAAACCTGGTGTGAACTTTCACTTTGATACTGACAGCCAAATCTATGTTCCACTAAAACATTCTTGAGCTAATTCCTTCAGTGCATTGCAGAAGTCAAAGCATGGATGTCTTTGAACTTTTTACATTTCAATGAGCAAAAAAACCGAGGTTTACATCTAGCAGCAGTTCTAATGCCCATCGATATCTGTGTCCGTTAAATGGAGCATCTTACTCAGACTGCAACCAACCTTCGTGTTAGGCTGGACAATGATTTTAAACTCACTACCCAGACTAATTTAGTAATCAAGCCCAGCTTTTATCAACTGTGCCAAGTGGCCTAAGTTAAGCCTTTTCTGTCACATTACTTTGAGATTTTACTCCATGCTTTCATCACATCTCACTTAGATTACTAAGCGAGATGTCACTCACTACTGATATAAGAAAACAAGAACACATCACTCCTGTATTAAAATCACTTAATTGGCTCCCAGTTTGTTTCCAGATTAATTTTAAACTTATTTTGTTTTTGAAAGTTTTCATGGTCTCGCCCCTGAGTACCTGTATGATTTGCTGCAGTTGCACGTTCCCTCACGCTCTCTTACATCAGCAGATCAGTTGTTGTTGATTGTTCCTAAGTCAAGCAGGAGGCTGAGAGATGATTGAGAGTTTTCAGTTGCTGACCCTAAACTTTGGACTGAGTTGCCTTTGAAATTCAGAGAGGCCAATTCGCTTCTTCATTTTAAATCTTTTCTTAAATCGTTTTTGTTTCCTTTGGCTCTTGACTCACCCTGAGGTGTTGTCTTTAATCTCTTAATGGTTGTTAATGTCTCTTATTTGTTTTAGCGTACAGCACTTTAGACAATGCTGTTGTTTTAAAGCCCTTTATAAATAAATTTGTATTGTATTGTGAAATTATTAATGACTTTTAGGTCTATCCAGCAAAAAAAAAAACACTTGTGAAAATGGTTTGATAAAGGTAACAATACCTGCACATTTTGTGAAAATTATACTGAAACAACCGACCACTTCTTTGTGCAACTGTTAAAAACATTTGGAGGTTACGGACAAGATTGGTCAATAACATAGTCACCCATTTTTCTTTGTAGAAATTACATAACTTTTGGTCTATTTTTTTCTGTTTAAAGAACAGAAACTCCATATTAATGTTATTAAGACGCCAAAATGTCCACCTAATTTTATACACATTGCAAATTAATTCTAAAAACCAAAGAACGAACCATACACGGATTTCAAACGTTTGAATAAAAACTATTTTCTCTTTTGAACAATATTTCCGATAACTAATATGTTAATTTTAATGAATAAAACGAGGGAAAAAAACGTAAAAATATTAGCAGAGAAAACCCTTGTTTTGTTCAAGGCTTATTTTACTTTATTTACGGTAACACAAAGTTTTTCCGGTACCGGAAACGGAAGTTGAAAAGTCAAATACTAATTTTAAAATATACATGTTAAGGTTTAGAATTCGTCTGTTCGATAGACATTTGCATGCATTCAAAATTATTTTAATGTTATATATAACTCTCTTATTTAATCTAAAAACAATAATCAAGAAGGTTTACGTCTAACTTCGAAGTCCCAGTGTGGATATATGCGCTCCTCGCACCACGTGACTTCCTTTCTGGTAAAACCTGACAACATGGACGCCAGCCGCGTGCAGCCGATCAAGCTTGCTAGAGTAAGAAAACCCATCAGACTGTTGTAAAAATGTCGTTTGTTTGGACTTAAGTTTTTATGAATACATGCTGACTCAGTTGGTAACAGTATTTTAAGGCTAAGTAAAGTTTTTTTTTTAGTTAAATGGAAAGCAACTGTTCTGATGTCGCGCTTCCATCATGGAGGCCTGTCCGTGCTACAGTTTCTTGTCTGCGGGCTTATGTTTCCACAGTATGTTTGTGTTTCAGGTCATAAATGAAACTGTTTTATTCATGTTCCCCTATGTTTTATTTTCTAGGTCACAAAGGTCCTCGGAAGAACCGGTTCTCAGGGCCAGTGTACACAGGTATGTTAGCATTGTTCTCCACCGGTTAGCTTCTTGAATTTATCCCGACTGTAAAGAAGACTGCAGCAGTGTATTTATACCGAGTCATGCCACGAAGCTGAAGTTGGTTTCCAATTCCAGCTTCCAATAGCTAAAGGGCGATTCCACTTAATTTTTCACTACTTTCCGCATCTTTAATCAACTCTAGTTCAAAAACTACTACACCTAGACATTTGAAACATGGACTGGATTATTCTCTTCTTCAAGCTGAGTATATAAGTCCTTGTTTGTAATTTGTGAAACCTTTTCCTGATTTGTGAAAACTCAATAAAGTTTGATAATCACCTTTTTTTTCCATCTGGATCATCTGCTCTAATTAAAAAAAACTACCACAGCTAGATACTTCAAACTTGGACCAGATTATTTCCAATTAATAGCAGAATATTTAAAACCATGTTTGTGATTTGTGAAACCTTTTTCTGATTTGTGAAACTTCAATAAAAGCTGATTTTGGACATTTTTTGGATATTGGTCACCCCAGCTCCAAAACTACAACACCTAGACTCTTCAAACCTGGACTATATTATTGTGCTCCAATAGCAGAATATTTTAATCCATGTTTGGAATTTGTGAAACCTTTATGTGATTTGTGAAACTTCACTAAAGATCAGATTACTATTCATACATGTTCCATGCAGTTTTTTTCAAATTCAATTATAATTCAAAACTACTTTATTAATCCCAATGGGAAATAAAATGTTGTTGTAACTCATTAATTTTTCAACAAGTTATTGTAGATGGCGATGGCTGTTGGAAGGAAAAATCTTTTGCAGGGGTCTGTTAAGTGAAGTTTCACAAATCACAAACATGATTCTAAATATTATACTATTGGAGCAGAATAATTTAGTCCGAGTTTGAAGAGTCTAGGTGTTGTAGATTTGGAATTACAGCAGTTCTCATGTGACAGAGATTTTTTTTTAAAAAAGTGGTGATATTGCACTTTTTGGAAGTTTCACAAATCAGAAAAAAGTTTCACAAATACCAAACATGGTTTTAAATATCCAGCTTGAAGATGAGAATAATCCAGACCAAGTTTCAAGTGTCTAGGAGTTGTATTTTTTTAATTAGAGCAGTTCTAGTAATGAAAGAGATGCCCAAAATGGTGATTATCAAACTTTATTGAGTTTTCACAAATTAGGAAAATGTTTCACAAATCACAAACATGGTTTTAAATATTCTGCTATTAGAGCAGAATAATCTTGTCCAAATTTGAAGAGTCTAGGAGTTGTATATTTTTAATTAAAGCAGTTCTAGTGTGATCCAGATGCCAAAAAATTGTGATCATCGAAATTTATTGCGTTTTCACAAATCAGGAAAAGGTTTCACAAATCACAAACAAGGTTTTATATATTCAGCTTGAAGAAGAGAATAATCCAGTCCAAGTTTCAAGTGTCTAGGTGTAGTAGTTTTTAAACTAGAATTGATTAAATATGTGGAAGGTAGTGACAAATTAAGTGGAATCACCCTTTAGCTATTGGAAGCTGGAATTGGAAACCAACTTGGTAATCATATTCACCATTGTTAAGCTACAGTATTTAGTGTCAAGCAGCCCCAGTATTTACCAAGTTGTTTGGTCCAAAATTAAAAAGAACTATAATCAGTAGAGCTGCACTAATGATTATTTTAGTAATCGAGTATTTTATTGATTATTCTGACAAATAGTCGGGAAAAATATTTTTCATTTAACCACTTTTTATACAATATTAGTAATTGATAAAAAATGCAAATTAAGATTTAATTTCTGCAGTACATGCAGTAAGAACCATTCCTTAGTGAACATGTGATCATTCATAGCAAAGATGCATCTGCGGCTTTGCAGCCTCCGGCCACACCATGTGAGGCTCCGACCTTTTTTTTTTTTTAATAATAATTTAATTACAAAGAATGTGTGTGACAATATAATTTATCCAATTGACCATGACTTTTTCCATCTCATAGTTTTCCATCAGCTTCTGGTCATTTCACTCCTTTGCCACTCCAACTGATATTTTTGAGAACTTTTGTTGGCTTTTGGGATTTTATTTTCCAATTGTAAAATATCTTCAGCCATCACAGTAAACATCCTCAGTTGAACTCATAGAATATCCTGTTTTCATTCTATATACGTCAGAAATATTTACTCAGTTGAAGTTCAAAGTTCACATGATTGTCATCTGTCATGACTGGATCCAAGGAAAGCGTACAGTCTAGGGCGTCACAATGCTATTAAAACTTTTTAAAATTGCTGATGCCTTTAGATCTGAAGACACCTGGTCGCTTCAAATCACTCGGCAAACTCTTCTGTTTCAAACAGAGGGTGAAAAATTTAATTTTTTAATTAGGCTTTTAAAAAATTTTATTTTAAAAGCCTAATTAAAAAATTAA
>NW_015113049.1:232190-236661 GCF_001443285.1 Poecilia latipinna
TTTTTTGGTAAAATGTTTAATGATTCCTCAGAAATGGTCCAAAGTTCCAGAGGTGATTCTGGTGGCTTAGAGCCACTTCCTGCTGGGAGACAGGCTAACAGCGTTAGCTTCCTGCCCTCTGCTGGTGCTCTTCTTGTCCTTCATAACATACCTTTGCTTTGCGTCAGTTCTACTTTCAAGACGACACTTTTCCAAACATAAATATAGTCTGGCTCATGGTTATGGATGAAACATTAGTGAAGTCATGCTGACTTAGTTTAGCCAGAAGTCCAGTGGGTTCTTGTTGCCATTGAGCTTTAGCTTCACTCAGCGACCAAAAATGTTGAAACAAAAAGATGAGAAGTTCCAGCCTCTCATGCAGGTTGTTTTTTCCTCCAGGTCCGAGTCGAGTTCATGGACGACAGCAACCGCTCCATCATCAGGAACGTGAAGGGCCCCGTCAGAGAAGGAGATGTGCTGACACTTCTGGAGTCTGAGAGAGAAGCCAGGAGGCTGCGATAGGTGAGACCAAATAGCTGGAACCACATCTGGATATTTAAACTGCTCATATGAATCCAGCTTTTTCTGTTCATCCTAAAACACCTGGCAACATTTTAGAATCATCTAAGTTTGGGTTTAGCCGTTTCAATTCAGATGGCTTGCATTGCTTTTATTTCGTGTGTTTTCAGATGGTTTGACGGAGTTATTTTCAGTGGAAGATGAAGCTATGGAACATCCGGTTGCTCCAGCTCTACTCACTGGGACTATAGCTCATGTTCACAATTTCAAAATACCTTCAAATGTTTTGAAATAAACTTGGGTATTCACATGTTTGACTCTTTTTTTTTTAACTTTCTTCTGTAATAAATCCATCTAATAAATTTTAAGTTTGATCATTATGCCAAAAGATAAGTGATGATTACGTTTTGTCCTAGTGATATTGTAAATAACTTAAGCACATATGATGGAGAACATTCCCACATTAAATATGACAGAGTACAGGAGGATTTTTACATGGGTGTTCTAGAAACTGCAACTGTAGTAACTACAAAGATTATGAATGGACTGATTGTTTGAAAATGCAAAGATTTTAGTTCAAATAGGAAAATACTTTTTTAATGAATCTCCCATCCGCCTCCCAGTTGGCAGCACATCTTTATTTTTAATTCCCTCAGCAACTTGCCAGAAGTGGAAAGCAGCCAGTCATTCAGATCTGCGTCTGCAGGTTAAGTTTCCTGAGCTTCTGCTCTGCAATATTGTAGAGTTGTGCTGCCCCCTGCTGGAAAGACGCTGTTTGCAGCGTCTTTCCCGGTGGGTGCAGCACAACTATTTCACTGCAGATGGTTTCATTCTAATGTTATAAAAGCAGTGCCCTTTTAAGTTCAGGTTTAATTTTTAAAGTAAAAACCAATTGGAAAAATGTCTTGTGTTAAAGCCTTGTGGTTTTTTTGTTTTGTTTTTTATTCAGGTGAATCCAACATAAAATTATATTCAAGTCAAACATGGCGGTTCCTCAATTTGGTGACTAACTTTTATTAAAGGTGCAGTTTGTAACTTTTCATAAAGTTTGTACATTTATTAGAACTGTTACCATATTATGTTATGAGGTAAGGTAGGTATATAAAAATATAAATTTTATCCCCACCTCTGCTATTCTCACCAAAACAACCGATCAGAGCCAGGAGGAGGAGGGTCTTCGCGCTGTAAATCATCCTCATTATGTTCTGCTCTATGTGCTAATGGTGGAGAAGCAACTCACCATTACACGAAAACCTTTTATCCGCCATCATCAGTGGCTATGCTAACCAGCCTGAGCAATCACAACAGGATCTGACAGAGCTAAGACCCGCCTCTGGGCTCTGATTGGTTGTTTCTAGTTAGCACTGGGAGACGACGGATGAATTTTTTCACATGTGAGTCTCATACCATACTGTCATGATGTGGTGACAGCTTCAACAAATATTTTATATAAAAGTTAATTACTGCAGCTTTAAAGTATTTAATAAATTGTGGTCACAATTGTATTATTAGAATTGGGAATTAAATACTGAGGTCTGATTTTTAACCACTTTAGTTTCCCATGTTACCAAGCTGCTTTACGGCGCTAAGGTGAATTTAAGAGATGGATGCAAACTATTGATCAGGAATTCACATTTTAACCATTTGTCTGTTGAAAAACACTTTCTTAATCCAAGTGGAACAATTAATCTAACTTGTTCAAGTTTCTTCATAGTTGTAGATGCTGACGTCTTCAGGATCTCCTGTAGCAGTCAGAGGCTTCTGACTGAAGAGATGACATCCAAAAACACACTCAGAAGATCTGCAGCATCTTGACCACTGAAGAATTAATATTCCTCTACCACCTCCACTTTATCTACCATGATGAAAGCAGTGTTTAACCCAACTCTCAAAATCTGCAATCATCTCCTTTGTTTTTTCACATTTAAGTTGAGTTTGTTTACACACCACGACACAAACTGGTCCACCAGCTCCACTCTGATTCTCGACTCTCTCTGATCCACCTGACGACTGCTGGGTCATCTGAGCATTTCTGCAGATGACTGGAGTGTGCATCGTCTTTCTAAAAGAAGCCTAACCTGCTTTCTTTCAGTTTAGACCATTTACATTAGGGCTTCCCAAAGTTTGGGTGTAAAACGAGTTAAGAGGTCATTTCATATTAACATTTAGAGACTCAAAGAGAATAGTATCTGGATATTAAAATATTATTTCAGCATTCACATGGTAATTTTACCATTTTCTTTTACATCTCTCTGGTTTTGATTTCTAATTTAAATAATTTCAGGTTAAAGATTTCATTAGAATTTTCAGAAGGCAATACACAGCGTCTGCTGTCTTCTTAAAAGATAGGACATTACATATTTAACAGTTTTGTTATTAAAGTTTTGACCTACTGTTCATTCTAAGAATGCAATGCTCAAAATGTCTATTTCATTAATTTATTATAAATGAGCATATTTTGTTTTGCAGTGTAGTTAGTTGAAATTGCAATTTTAATGTGACACCCTTCAACCCCACCTGGAAAAAAATCTAGGTGGAGGTGCTGCTGTGTGTTGATTTTCTATTCCTCTATTACATCTAGTACAAACAACACATTTGTGTTTGCACAACGCCTTCCTCTATACATAAACCATTCAGTCGCTGCTGCACAGTTTTACAGGCAGCTATTTAAGGCCTGTGCAGCTTTCCAGGATTCCTGTGGCTGTACCAGCCGGAGCAACCAGAGAGGAAAACTGCCCCTAGTAGAAAAAAAAAAGTATGCTTTAGTATATTCAATTTTAACATACTTTAGCATATTTTGATTAATGTACTTAAACTGTACTATTTTGGAACAACTTTTTTGTGCTTAGTATATTTTAATAGTATTTAAATAGTATTAATTTACAACTTTTAGTATACTTAGTATACTTCAACATACTTTTTTGGAACAACTTCAAGTAGTACTTAGTATACTTTAAGTATACTTTTTTATGTAGTATTCAAGAGCTTGATTAGTATATTTTGAGTGTACTAATTTTGTCATAGAAGTATATTAAAAATATAATTTTAATATACTTTAAATATACTTTAAATATACTACTAATATATTAGTAATGTATTTAAATTACACTTAATTTTTATTTTTGATTTACTGCTATTGCTAATGAAGCACAATTAATGGCTCATAAGTCTTCTTTATTCCTACTTTCCTATTGTGTACATTACATGTATAACTACACTACTTACATTGTTTTAGGCTACAATTACATGGAAAAATTAATTACACAAGATGTTCAAGGTAATTCAAATATTTTGTTTTATTACCGACATTTTAAAATTGTCCAATTTTACTCACAACTTTATGAACTTTACATAAATTATCAGTTTACAAGTCAGAAGTGAACACAATGAACATAAAAATTTAAATGTGACTAAAATGTATTATTTTAAAGAACAAAACTTTTAAAATTCAAAAACAGAGAATTAAAATAAGAGAACATTTTAATGTGAGCATCTCATTTCCATTTTTTTTTTTTTTTCCAATTTAGTGTTCGTTGTTCATTTGCAACGGATAGCTACGCGCACCTCCAAAGCTGTAGAATTTGGATATCCCAGTAGAGCAGCATGTGCAGTACAGAACATAAATACATTTTCATCAATATTGACTATGTTAGACTATCTGGCAATGAACCAAAAAAAGAACATGTTACATTTTGTATTTCAACAATATATATATATATATATATAAATTCTTTGAGTGACATTATATTAGAGTACATTTTTAAAGTTTAATTACCTGGTGCATGTGTTAGTAATGTAATTCAATGCCAACAAATAAACCTACCATTCTCTGACTGGATGTTGATTGCAAAGCTTGGTCACAAACATTAGCCTGCAATTGGCATAAACAATACAACAGTTTAATTTAAAATAGAAATTAATATTGTTAGAGATAACAATGAACAAAAATGTAAAAACTAAGATTATTATTTAT
>NW_015113049.1:240941-245945 GCF_001443285.1 Poecilia latipinna
TTTTTTTTTTACTAGGGTGACACCAAACTACAAGTTGACTCCTGGAGACTTTTCAGCTTTCAGGTACAAGCATGCTGGCACAAGCTGGCTGCACTCAGAAATGTGAATTAGGAGCATAGGAGATGGACACCCAACATTCCTTTCATTGTTTCATAAAGTCAGAAAACCACAACGAACCTGAATAAAGGGTGTTTAGCTTTAAGATTAAGGAGTGTACAAGCTCACAGCTCATCTGAAGCTTCTTCATCATCTGGATTCATTTTCTTGTTTGGACAAACTAGGTGGTTTATTTAAAAACTATAAAAACAGGAGTGGGGTTAAAAAATTGTTATTCAGAGGACTTAACAGCTGGTGCACATGAAAACAGATCAGTGTCACCAAGGTCTCCTTCAAAAACCTGGACATCATCTGTCTGAGCCACAAACAGCTCACACACACATCCATTCAGAGCAGTCGGCGGTGTGTGTTTACCAGCTCAGCACTGGGTTCCCACTCTAAAACACACAGGTCTGCAGAGCAGAGACAGATCCAGCCAAGGCCATTCTACGTCTGTCTGCAAGGACGGACTCAGTGTGGAGAAAACACCAGCGGCCTGTCTGCCTGTCTGTCTGTCTGTAGCACTGTGGAAGAAAAGAAGAGAGAAAAAATGGAGGAGCAGCAAGTAAAATCCTTGGAGTCTGAAGGGATGACAGCATAGACAGTCGGTCTGAAACATGTCCAGAGAAGTGGTGATGTTTGTGAATGTCTCACTTTCTAACTTGGAGCAGAAGCTTTGATGAACAGATCCTCTTCAATGCCAGAGTTTATGATCTTTAGGAAGGTTGATGTTTCCATCTGCCTCTCAGTCCTGAGCAAAGCCCAGGTGGTTTTGACAGCTGCCTCCAGGTCATCTGTATCATTGGGTCTGGTGTATCTCATCTTCTCCCTAATAATATCTTATCTGTGGGTTTAAAGGTTAGGTCAACCATGCACGGTAACACCACGGTGATTGAAGCAGCTTTTGGTACCTTTGGCAGAGTGTGCCTGTATCAAGTTCAGCTAGAAGATGAAACCAGCATCTCCTTGCAGCCTGTCAGCTAGTGGAGTCATCAGAGTGCTCTAGAGCAATGTTTCACAACCCTGGTCCTCAAGGCACACTGCCCTGCATGTTTTAGGTGTTTCCTTGCTTCAGCTCAGGTGATTTCAATTAGCAGGTTTTTGCTGAACTGCAATCAGGTGAATGAGGTGCATTAAAGCAGGGAAATTTCTAAAACATACAAGACTTCAGAAAACCCAGAGGACCAGAACCCTAACCAACACTGAAACTTCAGACTGAACGTCCAGCATCATGGATCCTGGTCTTCTTCACTCTTCTTCCAAACTCTGGGACTTTAATTTCCAGAACAAATGCATACTTCACTTTCTCTCTGAAAGAGGACTTTGGGCCACATTTCTTTATCTCTTTGTCGTACTATTTGTACCTCATGGCTGGGATTGGGTCTGTGTAGAGACTCTTCCATCCATCCATTTTCTATACACCCTTGTCCCTTGGCGGGATCCAGAGGGGTGTTGGTGCCTATCTCCAGCTAACGTTACGGGCAAGAGGCAGAGTACACCCTGGACTGGTCACCAGTCTGTCGCAGTGTAGAGACTCTTGATGTTCTGATTTCAACTTCAGTTTATTCCTGGTGAAACTCCAGCAAATTCCTGAATGGATTGTTTTCTCAACACTGCAGTTCTCTCTGTTGCTGCTGCACCTTCTCCCACCACACTTTGACCTTTGAAATGTTCCTCATACATCACTTTGTGAAAAGCCAGCTTCTTCAGCAGTCACCTCTTGTATCTTCTGACTGTCTTCTGTGCATCTGTCCACTCAGCAGTTTTCCCTATAATTGTGTATATGCCATTATATGCCCACTACATAACACGTGTACTTTAAAAATGCTTTTTTAAAATTGGCGTTGTATCCTAATAATTTTCTGAGACTCTGAGTTTTGGGTTTTTATTGTCTGTAAGCCATGATCATAGAAAGCTACAAGAATGAAAATTTTTGAAATATGTCACTGTGATGAATCTGTTGAAGTTAGAGCTTGGACATTCTTGTTATTATGTTACAGTATTTTTCTTACATAATGCTCTTTCATCATGACTTCGTGTATTTTGTGAAGTGCTCCATTCCCTTCTGCAACAAACACCCCACAGCATGAGGCTGCCAGCCTATGTTCTAGAGTTGAGTGATGTTCCCAGGCTTACAATATTCCTAGAGTTTATTTTAATTGTAACAAGTGTCATTATAACCAAATGTGTCAGTTTTAGTTTGATAAGACTTCAGATCACTCTGTCTTGTTAGTACTCTGTTAGTACAGAGATTCTTTAGGTGTGGATAATGACGCTGCTGAAGCCAACATCTTCCAAAGGTTTTCTACTTCAGGTCAGGGATTTATTCATATATGACGTTACTTTGAAATGAATGAAAATCTTATTCTAGGCTGTCTTATTCCTAAGTAACATAAGAATCATTGTTGTAGAACAAAAAAATGTAGTAAAGTATCATTTTGAATGTGATTATTCATTAATGAAGCAGCAATATACTGCTGCTTTGAAGAAATAAGAAATACGAAAAATTATCAATACGAAAGCTTATAGTCTGTCAATGTCAAATAATTGTTTCACTTAATGTGAAAAAGTTCTGCAGACAGAAGATTTTTTGACCCTAACAAGCTCCAAATGAAACTTCCTAAAAAAAAAACACACACATGATGTGTCATGATTATATGGGTCACTTTACAAAGTAGGCTTCATTTTTAATTTTCTCCAGTTGTTTAAACATAAACTAACGTATGTGTGGGAACTTAAGTGCAAATAAACTTCTGACTTAAATGAAAAGAAAAAACAAAGTGAAGCAAAAGTCAGTTCTTTTTTCATTTTGCATATTAATATGTTCTTTCATCTGTAGCTTCACTGTCCAACAGGAAGAGGAAGAGTTGGTGTATTTAATATTTTTGATTTCAGAATATCTGAAATGTCAAATATTTTCAAATAAACACTTATCATTTCTCTCTACTGTAACATTGAGGAAGCAAAATCAATTAATAACTGCAAGATCTAATTTAGACTGCATTTTAAATTTCACCATTTGACAAAATGATGACTAAAAGTCAGAGGTGTTTATAAGATTTTCTGTTAATGTAAGATTGATTTGTGATATAATACATGTAAAGCGAGCAGAGCTGGACTCTTGTCACTCCCAGGGCCCGCAGCAGAACACGCAGCAGGGAGGCTGCAGATCCTCTGATTTATGAACTCTGAGCCCAAAGATTTGGATGGTGGCCCTCTGATTTTACAAAAGGGGCCCAGAGGACATTCAAAAATAGACAATCAGCCCAGAGGTAACTAGGAGTCATTTCCTGTCCGTCTTTTTCTGCCCTGATTACATCCTTTTTCTCATGGTCAGTAAATCATTCCTTCACCCCGTCCTTCTGCTCAACACATCTGGTTACTGAACTCTAGTAAACTCTGTCTCTGCCGTTATGTTCTGTCATCAACTACACAAGATGGCATTAGTCCTATTGCAAGAGAATCCATCATATTTTCACATTTTAAAGCAACAACAGCTGGTAAAAGTGAATGGGAAAAAAAAACCTCCTGATGTGCAGCACATTCTGGAGTCAGTTAATCTCTGGAACAGATAAAAAATCAGGCACAGTGGTCTTCGTTTGCTTTAATGTAAGCTAAAGTGCAAAGGAGGGAGACTGCATTGTGCGAAGGTCAGAAAAACAAGCCATGGATTTATTTTTCCAGCACCCATCCCCTGCCAAGAGTGGGACTTGTTTCTCCTCTCACAACAACAGGTGCACAGTCTGAAAATGTGACTGGGTGATGAAACCCGGGGCTAGATTCTTGGAAGGTAGTCGAGGGAGGAATTAGAAGTCACACACTGACTGACTGAGTCTGACTGAGACAGACAGGGTCATGGTGAATTGGCTGCACTAGCTTAACTGGTCTCTCAAGATTTCCTATAGGAGCGAGTGACTTTGTGTATTGTGTTTTCCTGTGATGGACATGTAGGGTTGTCACCTTTCAGAAATCAAAATAAGAGACGGCCACTAATGCGCATTGTCCTAGTCTCATGACTAAGCGGTCGTTGGGGGGAGGGGTTGGCGAGGGAAGACTGTCGGTTGATCTGTGTTACCAAGAAAGCAGTTGGGCACAATATCGCAACACCAACACTGTGAATGAAAGAATGACTGGGGCAGCCTACTATATAAAGTACTCGGGGACCACTTTCTTATCCACATTTGAAGAATACGGAACAAATCACATCCTGTATTGGCTCAACATGGGACGCTACATTTAACAGCCAAATACGGAATACTTTTGCGTTCCCTCGCAAAAGGTTTTGCGTTCCCTCGCAAAAGGTTTTGCGTTCCCCCGCAATAATTTACTGATCAGTTCATGCGACATAATTGATACTGTAAGCCTTTTTTACGGTGGCCGCCGTACTTTCTGCTTTAATACAAGCTTATAAGGTTTTTCCATGGACGAGTTATTATCGCAGGGTAATAAGTCATCTGATTGTGTCTCCATTGTGTTCGTGTCTGAATGGTTTAAAGGGCTGCTTTCTGTGCCGTTCCATCTGAGCCTTAACAGACATAAACATGCAGTAAATAAATCGATTTTCAATCAGTTTTTTGCACCAAAGCGTTAATAATAATAAACACGTTTTATATTATAAAACACAGCAAACTAATGGTGGTAGACGGCCGCACTGGATTAACTCGGGGAATCTCATCTGTACGTGTATCAATCAACTCCAAACCTCTTCTTTGTTCTGTCACAATTATCGATTTATTCCATTTTGATTATCATGCTCCAAACTTTGCGAGGACTGACCACCCAGCTCACCCGCTTCCTCATACATACAGAGCCAGCAGCAGCCAGTAATCTTCCCATTCATACTTGATGACGTCACTCCCACATCGACACGCCCACCACCAGGTGTCAAAGCCGCTGCTCCTGTCATAT
>NW_015113049.1:248033-257356 GCF_001443285.1 Poecilia latipinna
GACTGACTGAGTCTGACTGAGACAGACAGGGTCATGGTGAATTGGCTGCACTAGCTTAACTGGTCTCTCAAGATTTCCTATAGGAGCGAGTGACTTTGTGTATTGTGTTTTCCTGTGATGGACATGTAGGGTTGTCACCTTTCAGAAATCAAAATAAGAGACGGCCACTAATGCGCATTGTCCTAGTCTCATGACTAAGCGGTCGTTGGGGGGAGGGGTTGGCGAGGGAAGACTGTCGGTTGATCTGTGTTACCAAGAAAGCAGTTGGGCACAATATCGCAACACCAACACTGTGAATGAAAGAATGACTGGGGCAGCCTACTATATAAAGTACTCGGGGACCACTTTCTTATCCACATTTGAAGAATACGGAACAAATCACATCCTGTATTGGCTCAACATGGGACGCTACATTTAACAGCCAAATACGGAATACTTTTGCGTTCCCTCGCAAAAGGTTTTGCGTTCCCTCGCAATAATTTGCTGATCAGTTCCTGCGGCATTATTTATCCTGTAAGCCTTTTTTGCGGGGGCCGCCGTACTTTCTGCTTTAATACAAGCTTATAAGGTTTTTCCATGGACGAGTTATTATCGCAGGGTAATAAGTCATCTGATTGTGTCTCCATTGTGTTCGTGTCTGAATGGTTTAAAGGGCTGCTTTCAGTGCCGTTCCATCTTAGCCTTAAAAGACATAAACATGCAGTAAATAAATCGATTTTCAATCAGTTTTTTGCACCAAAGAGTTAATAATAAGCTTGTATTAAAGCAGAAAATACGGCGGCCACCAGAGGCTTACAGTATCAATTATGCCGCATGAACTGATCAGTAGATTATTGCGAGGGAACGCAAAACCTTTTGCGAGGAGACGCAAAAGAAAAAAAAATCCCCATGTCCCCTGGAGGGCTCCGTATAATGTAACAAAAGGCAACATCACTATGCAATTAATTAGATTAGAATTCAAAATAGTGTCTAAAGAAGAATATTTTGTAAAATAGGAGATTTCTATCTAGCTAGATTGTCTTTTACGGAGCCCCTAAGGGTACATGAGAGAAAAGAAAAAAAAAGAAATCTCGACCTACTTTCTCGAGATCTCGACTTATTTTGTGGCACTAAGGCAGGCAAGACGCCTCAGACGGAGAAATGACTTTTGTCTCTTTGCATTTGCATGATATCCTCCTCTGGGACAACGCAAAAAATTATATAAGTCCTCCTCCATGATGTAGACACACTCCACCACGTTTACCGCATAAAAAATGCCTTTTCCCCCAAAAAAAGTAACTCACAATTTTTCAAACATTTCTCTGGATCTCGAGAAAAAAGGTCGGGATCTCGAGAATATAAGTCGGGATCTCGGGATCTCGAGAAAGTTTCTCGGGATCGCGAGAAAGTAAGTCGGGATTTCTTTTTTCCATGTCCCGTTAGGGGCTCCGTAGTCTTCCACTTTATCCAAAAGCAGGATGTGAAATTTTTTGTCCCTTTTTTTCTCAACATTTTTCTTGCGACTCTGTTGACTATTTGCAGCATAAAGTTTGACGGTTCTGCATCATGCCCCAATATCTCAGCAATGGGATGAATTTTGCATTGCTCTGAGACGTTTGGTCATTTCTGACTTTTCAGAGTCACATAAATCTCCGTTTGGTCCATTTATCCAAAAAGACAGAAGGTGCCTAATTATTATGCCCACCGTGGTGTAGGATGTAGACCCTCCCTCATTACACAGCTCCATATTAATATTATCCATAATATTAAATACTCCTAACAGTATTTAAGCCTGTTGGGAGGCTTAGATACTCCTCATAATTACCTACACAATGTAAAATAATTTGAAACTCTTGAGAAAAAGTTCTCTTAATTCAAACATGCTTTTTCTTTCAGAGGAAGATCCCAGCCTCTCCATCCAGCTGACTGGTTCCAGGTGGAAACATCTTTTTGTTTCTGTTCAAAACATCAGGTTGGTTAGTGGCACTAATTAACTTTAGTACCTGCTTTTCACACATTTAAATCAAATATGCAAAAGTAAAAAGTGTTTAAATAATTTCAAGACATCTTTTCAACCATTGTCATTGCACTGACAGATGGTTTGTGTCTTGGTTTGCATCCCTTGACTAATCATTCCTCACAGTGATTTATTTTTTACAGTGTAATTGTGTGCTCTGAAATCAACTCAGACAGAAAAAAAGATCATTTCTATAGAGATAGAACACATTGAATTAAACAAAACACAATCAGAAGATTTAAGCTAACATGACTGTTAATGCCAGATTAATTATAGAGCTGTTTGTTCTCTCAGTCAGAGGTCCAAAACAGTCTGCTGCCTCCATGGCAGTCCTGTTCCAGTGCTGCTGTCCACGGCCTAAATTCAATTAGGCGTCCGGATTTGAGATTACAGAGGCTTAGAGAGGGCATTAGAGGTCACAGGGGTGTTAATGATCCCAGCAGATGGGCTGGGATCAAGAATACAGTGTGACATTTGGTAATACACGAAGAGCAGAAACAGTTACCTTTGGCTGTCATAAATATACTTGTTTATAGGTGATTGTCTTACGTATGACAGCTACACAAACCAAACTGATTCAGATCTTAAATAATAACTACAACTCAAATCAACTTTTCTATACACACATTTTTAAAGTAGTTCTTTCAGGGTGCTGTCTTTACATTTCTGTTTAAATATTGATATTTTTGTCTACATTTATTTAATTCAGCAAAATTTTGACCAAGCGGTAGAGTTTGGTCAATAGCTGTGTCACGGTCCCAGTTCGGGTATAAAATACGCCGCCTGGTGGTGAGCATTGATTAATAGCGATTCTTCAGCTTTGCACATGTTTGATTCCTTTGGTTTGTGGACCACTGCTCGGACTGCAGAGCTCAGGAGGTGGGAGGAGCTAAGAGCAGCAACACAGAAAAAAGTTGCTAGATCTGTTGACAGTCACTTGCTAGAGGGTTAAGGAAGGCTCACTACATATAGCAACAAAATCTTACGTTCTCCGCAGTGTTTTCGCTCCGCCGTGCCCCTCTGTGCCTCTTGGCTCCGCCCACTTTGGTTTAATTTTTCGATATTTGTCTGGGAGTGAGGCTATGCTGTCATAGAGGTGTTAGTTCAACTTTAAGAATGAAAACTCTTAACAGGGTTCAGTAGTAGAATAGTAGAACATTTAGTAACAGATAAAACCTGCAAAACAAGCCCAAATCATGACACCTACACTGGCTCTACAGCTGGGAGGAGCTGTTTGTGTTATAAGACTGGCATTAGTTTTCTCTATGCACATCACTAATTAAGGTTGACCTTCTCTACTTTGTGTTTCATCTGTGTTCTGAGAACTATGCTGCCATTTTCAGACCTTTAAAACAAACCATGCTTGTTGAGATTTTTTTTATTATTATTATTGCTATTCCTCTCTCCTGAGCATTCATATTAACATGCCCAGTGAGGCCTGTAGAGCCTGACAGAGCTCTGGGGTCTCAGGGTCAGTTCTCAGAGCAGTGCAGACTTCTGGGTGAACAAGTTGGGACATCGGCTCCTGGGAAGGTTGCAAACTTTCACATGTGTTTTCCATTCATATCAAATATCTTTCACTGTAGAATGATGGACTTAGACCTCAGTCTGTGCATTTGACCAGCAGCACGTACATCCTGTTTACAAGACATGGAAACTGTAGGAATCAACTATTCACTGTCTTTGAATTATTTTTAGCTTCTGTCTTACTGTAGCTTTCAGGCCTTGCTGAGCTACAGTTGATCCGTTTCATTCTGATTTGTGAAATTCCAGGACTGACTCTACTTATTTCTGTGAAGGAGTTCTAGCTGCAGAACTCTGGGTAGGCATGTGCAGTTGAACATCACCAAGCTGTTTTCCATTTCATCAGAATTGGGCGCGGTAGGTATGTAACGCGGTGCTATCTGACTTTTGAGGACTTTCCAAACACGTTGACGGCACATTGTCTCTCTCTCTCAGCATTCAGACATAACAGCATCCTTTTTGCTGAGACATCAGCATTTCACAGCCAACAGCTGCTCTGAGGAATAGTTTTAGGTCAAGACCCCCGCTGTAATGAAAGCGTTCTGTAACAAAATGTTCTTCCAGAACTCTTCTGTTCTCTCATCTTAGTCGGGGGTTCTGGAAGGCCAGCTTTCCTCTCACATTCTCTACTTGCAGCTGCAGCGCCGTAGCTGTCTGCCAACATCTACATCCATCCTGGAGCAGGATCCGTCCTCAGTCCAAGTGTCCTCCACCTGCTGAGTCTTCCCTTCTGTTCATTAAAAATAACTGGGTGATGAATCAGCTGCATTGTGCTGAAAAACTTCAACCCACTGAGCTAAAGTCCTGACCTTACTCTAAATCTGAAGTGGATTCTTGAGAGTTTTACATGATGCAGATTAGTTGATGTAAATCAGGATAAATATGTGGGAACTTCATAGTTCTGCCACTCTGGGGTATCTTAAAGCAACAGCTCCTCCGGCTTGGTGGTTAGATCATCTGGAGAACTCATCTGGAACCCACAGCTGCCTCGTTTGCTTTCAACCCCCAGATAATAGAAATATGTATTTGATTTATTTAGAGCTTCTTATTTAGAGCTTTTGGCGTGGGAGTCTTCGTTAATCTTTTCCGGAATTTTTATCTGTTTTTTTTTTTTGTTTTTTATTTTGGATGGTTTTTCTGTCTATAATTTATGTCACAGCAGGCTTTTTGTTCCCCTGCTGTCATGGGAACAGTGTTAAAGGAAGTTTCTCATTTTGAGAAGTACGTCACTAAAATCTTTACTTAAAGAAATCTTTTATTAAATCATTCTGAATTATAGCAACAAGTAGCTAAAAATGTTCTCTGAAATTGTTACATTTCTTCCTTCTTTCCTTCTGTCCTATGATGAAACTGACTCTAACGAGGATCCAGGAATTGAAACAGAGACAGGCCCACAGCATCACACATTCTGCACTGTACTGTAGTTTAACAGTTCAGTTCAGTTAAAAAAAAAACAATTAAAAAAACTTAATTTATTCATAAAGGAATAAATTAAATATTGTCATAACTCATCATCCAAGTACTTTAAGTAGTTGATGTTGATGAAGATGTCATGGGCAGGAAGGATCAATGTGTCAGAAGAAGCCTCTGACTGAAGACTGTTGCTGTTTGACAGCCTCATGGCTATCATGACGTGCTAACATGCTAACAGCGCAGTATCTGGGCTTTTAGCATGTATCAGTAACATGTAGTGGATGACTCCCTCGCTTGCTAATAACTATTATTATAGTTGTTAGCAGCTATGCTAATCCACATCATTTGCTTTTTCCGCTCCTCTCTGTCTATAAAACCAAAACTGATTAATTCAATGTAGTCTTCAAAAGTCTCATAATTTGTTTGTTTTAGTTCAGCTAACCTCAAGTGTCACATGACCAGACCTAATACACTCATCGCAAATGAAAAGTGTGGAGGTTCCTCCATCTTTTCCCAAGTGTTAGTATTTATTTAAATGTTTTTATATAATATATTTAGAATTTTACTTTTTTTTGGTGGTAGTTATTGCATTAGGTTGCTTACTAATTTGGGTGCACAGATTTAGTAAACACCTTATGTTTATTTAAGATCATTAACTATTTTTGTTTTGCTGAGTTTGAAGGACTGGCTGGCAGAAGATGATTGGTTGAAAGGCAAACCAGGAAGTGGAACAATCCATCAGGCTAATGGAAGCAGGAGACTTGATAAAGAATCTGCCTCTCTCTAATAGAGAGCATAATTGCTAAAACCTTTTTGGTATTAGGCTATTTTGTTTTCATAGTTGTGTTAAAGTCAAAATGTTTTAGTTTAAATCTGTTATGTTTATGCATTATTTGTCTTTGTCTCTTCTCCCACCCCTCCTCGTTTGTGTAGACTAGCCTGTGTGTATAAATTCCCCTGTGTAATTCATTGTGTGAGGTCAGTTTTTGGTTTGTTATGCTGAGTTATGTTTGCCTTAGCTGATTTCTTTTGGGCCTGTTTTGCTATATTTTTTAGATTTATTGTTGAAAACCTTTTGTTAATATTTTTTTTTTGAAAAAATAAATAGAAAATATTATTTTTATATGCCTTTGTCCTTGTGCCTTACTGGTGGGACCGTAACAAAAAGCATGTGATGAATGAAGTGTTACACACATCACATACATATGGTTAGACAAATTATACTTCTAAATTTACTACAAAACATTTTTACTGGTCCAAGTGAAAAAATTAAAGACTGGGGAAAAACAGGCAGAAAATAGTTTATCCCAAAGACAATAAAAGAGGAATGAACTGCAGTGTGAGAAGTAGCCAGCTTATAGAAAGTCCTTGAAGTTAGAAATGTAGCAAAACTCAACACACTCTGATATTGCAGGAAGAAGAAAATACTCATAAACAACTTTCAACTTTTTAAATAAACCAGAATCTTTCTGTCTATCACAGAAACCACAGAAAACATCCATTTAAATGGGCAGAGCTGAGAAACGCTGCTGGTTGCTTTTCCATAGCACTATCACTAACCCTGCAGCTTCCATAACCAGCTAACTCAAAAAGCCAGCGATGTGTTGTTTTATAGCAGTTGTGTAACTCTAGATTTCTGGGCACAAAGCAGCAGCGGTTCATTCTCTGTGCAGTCATCAGACATGCAGGCCTGCTGCATTCTAACAGGCCTGCAGTGCTGCTGCTCTGCATGCTGCTGATAGCTGAATAATCCCAGGGACACAGACAGCTACAAAATGGGATGTGATTACATTTATTTGTAGCACTAAACATGTGCAAGTGCTGATGAAAGGTCTGGGGGAAAAACAAGGAAATTATCCACGATCTAGAATCCTGTCTATTGTCAGCTGCATGCAGAAGGCTTTGTAACACAGGCAGTAATAACTTTGTTACATAACCAGGCTTATGTCATAATAAGCTGTGTTTTTTGTAACATGATCAGTTTGAGCAAAGTCTTAAAAAGGAAGAAGAAATGGAAGCTTGTGCCTTGGCTTGCTCTCTCTGCCTCGGCCTTGTTCTGCGCATGACCAGCTGAACCAGCAGCCAGACGAGTCACAGCTCATCTCCATGGATAACTGGAGGCTAACAACATCACACATTCACTTTACCTCAAGCGCTATGCAGGCTTCAGCTGATGACATCAATACATCTCCTCAAAACATGAGCTCAGGTCAGTGCTGAGCCTATCCTAACTGATCACTAGGTGGCAGCCCTAGCTGTGTACCCCTAGTGGATGCTGCTGCCTGCTGTAGAGATGGAAGTGGAGTGTGTAAGAGTGTGTGTGGATCATAATAAATACTTTTTATTTTTGCTTTTTACATTTGTTGTGAAAAACAGCCAACTTCATTTCAGTGCAACTGGATGAAAAACTTCAGTTACTGAGTCTTTCCACTGATTCTCAATTGGATTTAAGTCAGGAATTTGACTAGGACATTCTGAAAAATTAAAATCTTTTGATGTTACCTTCAGTTGTTATGAAAATGACAACATCATAGCCAACATCTGATGCCTTGAAATTGGCTTTCTGTCTCTTTAAGAAGCTCTTATCTCTTTCTGACACACCCTTCAGCATTATCACAACAACTCTCCTCCATGATGCCGTTTACAACAGTTCTTAGAGCGTTGTACTGAGAACTAGTCTTTGGATTAAGAAATAAGACAGAGCTGCACGTTAATAAAAAAAAAAAAGAAAAAGAAAGGTAGAACATCCAAAAGGGCGTCTTGGTTATGTTAGTTATTACAGAATCACTGGGACTGCTTAATGTAGTGTTGTAGCCATTTTTAACTGCTCAACATAAGCACAAGTGTAATTACTCCACTTGAAGTAAGTAAAAGAAACTATTAACTTCACTAAAATTACTCTTACTATTTCCTGGAAAATACACTAGATGTGCAGAAATATAAGTGAAAAAGAAACATAAACTCAATGACATGCATGCACAAGTAATCACAGCTCTAAAAAGCACTTTTAGAAAGTACAAAGGGTCCAAACCTCTAAAATATTTCAAAAAAGAAAAAAAATCAACCAGATAAAGCACTGCCAGTTTGGAAACATTAATGCATAAGAACAAATGTAAGATGTCTCTTTGTGACTTCTGAGCAAACAAACTTATATGGCCTTTACAATTTTGCGGCGAGCTTTGTTTCCGTCTGTGACTTTATAAAGATGCTGAGATCGCCTTTTGATGCTTGCAGCCAGAACTTCAATTCTTCCTGCCAAGTAGTCCGGATCAGATGTGCTAGATGTTGCTGATGATGATAAATAAGACGAATGCAGTTAACATAGAAGTACTTTTGGAACTTCCTCTAATTTTGTATCTGTAATAGCCCCCTTCTTGCCCACTCCTTAACATGGACCCAGTCATCAAGTTGACCGTCAGTCACCGAAAGCTAAATTTTTGAGAACTCCAGATTCTGATGCTGTTCTTGTGGCCTGCATTGCCAATTTCAAATACATAAAAAATTCATAAAAAATACATAAAAAATTCAGCATTAACAAACATCAAATGTTTTCACTACTTTCTGATATCAATGGGTTAGTGAGGTGGCCAAGTTGTCCAGTTTTTGCTAATTCTAGCACATGGCCAAAAGAGTCAGCATGTCTGTCCAGCCTGCAAACAGAAAGAAGCCAACAATAGCAGAGTTTTCCTTTATCATAGTTACTTATACTTTAAGGAAAGCAATCTTTGGTCTTCTCACCAGCTTTTGACAAGCAATCCTTGAGAGAAATGCATTGCACTGCTCAACTTCTTCCCCTAGAGTCAATCCAGCACCATCTTAATATGCTCCACTCCACTTAGCCTAAATAAAAGCATGCACACACAAAGAATATAAACTGAGTCAAAATGTTCAGGCAGTTATGTTTCAGCAAGGTTATTCCATGTCTAGTCAATGTTCCTCACCTTACATTTAAAGTAATGGGCTTTGGCATGGAAAACCGAGAGAAATGGTTTCATTTGAAGCAGGTGTTGGAGCTCAGGACAGCTTTTCATTACTTTTTCAAGATTTGGCCAGTACTTGCATGTTACATCCATCCAAAAAACAAAAAAAAAAGTGACCTGTCTGTTGGCCAGCCTTTGTTGCAAGAACAAGAGGTATGCAAATATCTCACCCCTATACATGTTCAGGGCACTAAGTAGCACTCCATGTCTACACACACACACAGCTTGCTGCTGGATCTGTGAGAGATCTCCCTGGCTGCTGACCATTGCCCACCACAAACACCTCTTCCAGAAACCGAGAATGCATAAAATTCAATCAGGCATGCTGTCATCACAGGCTAAAAGGTTACTGTTGTTGTACATTTACAATCTGTAAGTCTTACATGTTTGGTTGATTTGTGTATGTAGTC
>NW_015113049.1:260327-262574 GCF_001443285.1 Poecilia latipinna
AATATCTCACCCCTATACATGTTCAGGGCACTAAGTAGCACTCCATGTCTACACACACACACAGCTTGCTGCTGGATCTGTGAGAGATCTCCCTGGCTGCTGACCATTGCCCACCACAAACACCTCTTCCAGAAACCGAGAATGCATAAAATTCAATCAGGCATGCTGTCATCACAGGCTAAAAGGTTACTGTTGTTGTACATTTACAATCTGTAAGTCTTACATGTTTGGTTGATTTGTGTATGTAGTCCACAAATTTTCCTACGTCTCATCCTTGGCTATGTAAAGGTCCTAAAATATAGCCTGTTCCTCCAATCTGAAAAACAAGCAATAAAAAACATTTCATGGGGTGTTATGGTCCAGAGGTAGTAAACATTACTAACTTATACAAAGAATTGTTATATTGTACATATTTTACAATACCTTGCTGCATTCTTAAAACGGCAATGTTTGCAGTTTCCATCCACTGAAAATGCAAGCATATCTGGGGTACAAGCTTAAAACTTGAAGGGATCCTTCCTTAACATTTTATCCAACTCATATCCTATGGTTTCCCACTCGAAAAGACTTTTCAGGAAGCCGTCAGTCGAGATCTTTCCTGTCTAATTTAAAATGAGAGATAAATAATAATAATATAAAAAAATTAAAAAAACATAAAAAAAAGGACATAGGTGTCCAAATCCCAGGCATCAGGATATGTGTTCTTCAAGTTTTAGGTGTGTCTCTGGCACAAAACATCTCATTCAATTCATTTTGATGTTACTGCATATGATCTGAATGCTGAATGAATGAGGTGGTACCTCAGCCATTTAATTCAAGTGTGTCCAGAAAAGTTGAAGAACATAACTACTCAAGAATGGAGTTAGACAGCCCTTCTGGGATATGTACATCAAAGTACTCACACGGCCAAAGCGGACGGTTCATTGGTCCAGCATTTTAAGAAATGCTTGACAGGAGAGACCTGGTGCTGCCATTTTCATTTCTTGTAGAAAAGACTCTTTTAAAAAATAAAAATACTTGTACATGTCATAAAAGTATCCTAAGATTCAAATTCATAGTAGAAACTATATAACTAAAAAATTAAGAAAGTAATTTAGATTGTCAGACAAATGGAGGAACAACACATTCCCACTTACATGTTTGGTTGATTTGTGTATGTAAATCAACCAATCAAGTTGATTTACATACACAAACAAGAGACATACCTTGTTACCTTTTGTAACAAGGTATGTCTCTAACTACATGTACATCAACTGCTGGAAGTGTATTCAGTCTGTTTCAACTACATTCTACTTCATGTAAAAACAGTAAAACTCCACATTTGTGTTAAATAACTAACCTGTTCTATGTTGTGGAGCAATTTTTATTCAGCATACTCTTACCGCCAGAAACTTTCGCTGGAGATAGGCACCAGCACCCCTCCTGACCTCACTAGGGACAAGAGTGTTAGAAAATGGATGGATGTAAAATAAATAGTCACAGGACTAGTCACAGAAGACAAAACTTACGCTTTCTCTTCTTATTTTCAAATAGGCCACCCTGACATAAAGAGATGGCATGGCCAGCAGGTGATTGACATGATTGTGCAGAGGTGGCTGGTCTATGAGGGAGAAAGATGACGGAGTGGGAGGAGAGGCAGCTGGGAATGATGTGATGGGAATGATTTTTATTATTTTTAATCAAAAATATTGAAACGTTTTCAGAACCGATTTGCATGCAATCACAGAAGAAAATCCATCCTAATTCTTCTTAAATTTATTTGAAGTAAATCATTGATATACTCAAAAATCGTAGGTTAATTATAAATAAGTTTTTAAATCAACGAAAACCCTCGGGTTTTACACTTTACTGAGTTATTTTTAGATGCCGAATTAACGTCTTATGATTGATACATCTGGCATTTATTTGTAGTAAATTCTTGATTTTCCACTCAAACTAGTACGTAAATTGTAAATAAAGGTTTTTTAAAAAACCTTTAAAAAAATAGTCCCATCAGCAACAAGCTGCTGTGATCAGTGATACGAATGGTAGATAACAACCTACTGAGCCTGATAGGACGCACAGGAGGGACCGCCTGAAGCCATTCAATTCAGCTGATAACCACTAATAATGGCCATTCTATGGGATGATAACATCCAAAGCGGGTGTTTGTGAATTGTTTAGTTTGGTGCAGTGTTGTGTTCAAGACCACCTAACCCGAGACCAAGACAAGACCAAGACCAGAGTGTATCGAGACCGAGACAAGAC
>NW_015113049.1:267790-272121 GCF_001443285.1 Poecilia latipinna
TGGTCTTAAGACCGGTCTTAAGACCAAGACCAACTTCGAGTACCACAACACTGGTTTGGTGTGTCCAGTAAACTGTGACTCTGATTTGTCTTCATCCAGTTAGAGAAGTGAGCTGCCTTCACTTTCAGTTAAATAAAAGAAAAAGGCTGTAGCCTTTTTCTTTTGATTATTCTTTATGATTATTTCATGGAAACACAGAGCATGTGATCTGACTATTTCAGTGTTTTAAAACATTCAGGTCATTATATTAAAATTCTTATCAAAATGATGATGCTACGACGTAAAGATAGGATCAGAAAGAATGATCATCCTTCATTCTCACCTCTTATTTAATCAGTACTGTGGAACCAGTCAGAAGTGTGACTTCCCCCAGAACCAGGTGAAACAGTCAAAAAAAAAGGAGGGGATCAGATCAATGCTGCTTCCATGGGAACCAGAGAATCAGAGCGCTACTTCAGCACTGAGTGTGAGGCCGCTGCTGCAGATGTTCTGTGTTTGGATCTGGGTGAAAGGTCGCCTGCAGGCGGCTCAAAACTGGGAGAAGACATTTTGGGAAATTGGATCAGCAACTGTGGCAAGGTGTGGCTGTGTGTTCTGTGTGTCAACTACCAGGAAGATCACACACACACATGCGCGCACACACACACACGCAGTCTAGTCTTTTGAAAATCCCAACCACTATTAGTGGCTGTGCCTGATGAGCAGACTGAGATCATTTTCCTTTTTTATACGTTTTGGTTTGAGGTTGAACCTGAGATGTCTAAATCACTGTGCTCTGGAGCCCAGATCATCACGCCCTCACCACCGTGCTGAAGTACTGCTCTGAGCCAGCTGAGATGCCGTGTTGTCTTGTTCTTTAGGACCAAGCTGGCGTTGTTTTCCTTGAACCCGGTGGTTTATTTGCATATCTCTTTCCAAAGTTTTCTTTCTCGTTGTATTTCTAAGTGCTCAGAAAGAGACATTTAACCTTCACCAGACTGATAGGAAGCAACATTCTTTTTCTGATGTCATTTCTGATGCTGACTGCGTTACCACACAACTGAACGCTCCAACACAGCAAACAGACACAAGTTCTGGAAGTGTTCTAATTGTTTAATTGGCCAAACCCAGCTGATATTCTGTCACTTCACTCCAGTGGAAACACAAAGGCTGGAGTTCCTTTCTCTGGTAGGGCTGGGCGTATCAATCTAAATATACATGGTACTGATGCCAAGGAGTGTACTGATTTTGGATCCATAACTAGTGTGATGAGATCAATACATTGTTAACAGTTCCTCTTCTATATGTCGAGCAAGTTACTTAGCTTCCTCGCAGAGTTCATGCCAGTTCATATGCAAGAATTCAGATGCCAAATATGAAGAGCTTCTATTTTTAATGTAAGAACAGGAGTTCAAACCTTTGTAATGTTTGCACTCAGAAAGTCTGCTTTCTTTCAAATACAATCTGATTAATTCCTCCAAAAGTTTTATTATCTATTCATCTCCAAACTACACGCTTATGTAAACATATACCTGAAAATATTCATACATATTCATATGTGAATACACATTCATGAATATACATGAATATAAACCATTGAAGAAAAATAGTGTTTTTATTTAGGTTATGTGGAGATTACAGTTACAGTTATAGAAAACACTTGTATTTGCCATAATAATCTGTCCTGTGCTTTATAATAACAATAATCAACTAACTGAAGTCACCAAATTATTTCATGATAAGGACATGTTTTTAAAAAGTATTGATACCTCTCAGACCAGTCCCGTATTTACTCGGAATCGGATCGATACATAGTTCCAAGAATTGCATACCTTTATTTTCTGTGCACTGTTTGGCTTTTTGGTTCAGTTTTTCTATAAATCACGCTGCAACATTTTACACATTATAATTTACCATTTTTAAAACCTGGAGAGGAGCAGATTTTTTTTTTTTTTTTTTCTCCTCTTGTCTTAACAGGTAAAGCTTTTGGATAAAATCATTTCCTTTTGCTTGAAATATTTCTTGTAAACTGATTAAAGATTAAAATGCAGAAGTATGTTTGGAATCAGAGGAAGTCTTTCGTCTGGGAGCAGCTGGAGTAGAAGCCCAGACCACAGCGTTCACCTTTCACCCACTTAGACTGGGCTGCAGGCAGCAGAGGGTTAACAGCTCTCTTTGTGGTCTGATCACACAGACTGGACCACTGGCTGCCAGGCAGAGACTGCCAGACACCGCCTGGCCGCTCTGTCTGCTGTGAACTTTCCCCTAATTCTCACAGTCTGCCTGAAGATAGGCACCCTACACGCCCCTCCACATTCACGCCTCACGTCATCAAAGGGGGATGATAAGGAAGCCCTCACATTAACGCCGGGTGGTATAATATTGTTTTAGTATTTCCAGCCCAAAATCAGTCAGACTTTCCATCGTTTGCTGGTTCCAGCTGGAAAAAAACTGAATTTTCAATCAGAATTTTGTGGCTTATTTCAGATTTTTAGGGGGAGGTTTTTTGTAAAGCTTTGACCTGAAATACAGATTTCAATCGATATAGAAGAACAGCACCGAAAATCCTTTCTCTAGCCTTGTTGTTAAAACCCATTCTGGAGCTAAAAAGTCTTGTTTATTTCAGAAACTTCGTCACAAAGTGAAACACATCATGTGATTTAAATACAAAAAATGAGTGTTTGAAAGCCTTTATCTATGATGATTTTCCCAAGTACAGTTATGATAGCATTTAAAATTTGAATATTACATCAGACCAATAAAAAAAGATTTTCAATACATACATGTATCCTCATTGAAATGTATGTTTAATATCTGATTACTTAATGGCTGGTTGTCCAGTTTCAAAAAGTTATTTTAATCTGACAAATGAGCCTCATCAAAAAGTTTTTGTTTCTGAAAATGACCGTGTATTAGGAAGAGAAAACTATTAAACAGTTAAGTTTTAACTGACTGCAGCATCTTTTATTAGCAGTAAAAAAAAAAAAAGACTTGAGATTCTCATTTAAGTTTTCCTAAATGCTGCCATCTTTTCTAACCCAGTACGTTCTCAAAAGAATAAAGCAGAACAGCTTTGCTAAAATACATTCCCCCTTCCTATTATCTCCTGACAGTCTTGTTTTCTTTATAACAGCTTATTTTTCTTCCTTTATCAACAATGAATTGCTACTTAAAAAATACTTTAAATTGAATCTTCCTCTCTCTCTCAGCATCCGCAGTGAACTGTTAGACATTAGCAGCTGTTTTCTCCTCATATGATGAAAAGCTGACTGTCTCTGTGTTATTTAGACAGAAAGGAACCAATTCAAAAAGTGTATTTAATTTTCAAACACGTTACTACTCTCAAGTGAAATTTCCGAATACTCTCCCCACTGCGAGTAACTTCACTGAATCAAGAACAAACAGGTTCTAACCAGAAATGCAGCAGAAACAGACAGAAGCTGTCCTGTTAAAGTTTTGTTGTTCTCATGTTGTTTCCTGTCTTCTTGACATTTGGAGGTGGTGAAGATCCAGTAAATACTAGAAATTGTCATTGGAAGTACTTCTGATGTTTAGATATATGTACATTACCTACTGGAAATATTAGAGTAATTCCTTGCATAGCTTGTTTTTACTTGTACCTGAGTAGAAATATGCTGCAGTTATGCTTTTGTCCCCTGGAGGTTTCTGATCCTTCACTGTTTCACACTAACTTCATCCTGCTGCCAGCATGCTGGTGTTATTTGAAATAAAGATAAGACGGCAGAAAACGCTTAGATTAGCTAAATGTTTGTGTTTAACAGACCACAGTTCCCACTTTGAGTCTTAAATCTTCCTCAGGAATGTTCCTGACCAGTTTCAGTTGCGTTGTGCGTTTCTCCTCTGGCTCATCTGCTCTTTGTTCTGACAAAGCTTGTAAAGCTTTTGGTGAACTACACCAACATCTACTCCAGCAGGATTTGATCTGGACGGCTCGGTGTATGGCTCCTGATATGGCTAACACCTCGTTTCAGACTGTCCCTGCGCTGATGAAGGGATCAGAAATGTCACAGATTTCACCCCCAGCTGTGGTGAGGTGACTCTTCTGGCAGGAGGAAGGACAACGGTTTGACATCAGCTGATAGAAGTGATCATTGGGGCCTGCTATTGTTCTACACCCAATAGAATGTCTCTTTATTTATATCTTTATCAGTGAGAATGCATCCAATGCATTCTCACTACTTGTGTTTCTGTTTCCCTTTATCAGTGAGAATGCATCCAATGCATTCTCACTACTTGTGTTTCTGTTTCCCTTTATCAGTGAGAATGCATCCAATGCATTCTCACTACTTGTGTTTCTGTTTCCCTTTATCAGTGAGAATGCATTCAATGCA
>NW_015113049.1:274282-275878 GCF_001443285.1 Poecilia latipinna
TTTTCAAATTTTTCTGCTTTTTCCTACTTCTTACGCTTTTCTCTACTTTTTCTTGCATTTCTGCTGCAGTCATTCTGCAAATATGCATTCTCACGGCTGTTTCGCTAGGAACAGCTATTTTTCTAGTTATCAGTGAGAATGCATTCAATGCATTCTCACTTATAGCGATTCTGTTTTTCTTTATTATTATTATTGGGGCATGCCATTAGCAATGCATAAGGAGAGCAGTGACTGACCTGCGAAGCAGGTCAGTCACTGCCTCCATGCATTGCATGGCAGGCACCTATTGTTCTTCACCTAATAGAATGTCTCTTTATTTATATCTTTATCAGTGAGAATGCATCCAATGCATTCTCACTACTTGTGTTTCTGTTTCCCTTTATCAGTGAGAATGCATTCAATGCATTCTCACTACTAGTGTTTCTGTTTTTCTTTATCAGTGAGAATGCATTCAATGCATTCTCACTAATAGTGTTTCTGTTTTTCTTTATCAGTGAGAATGCATCCAATGCATTCTCACTACTTGTGTTTCTGTTTCCCTTTATTATTAGTGAGAATGCATTCAATGCATTCTCACTTATAGCGATTCTGTTTTTCTTTATTATTATTATTGGGGCATGCCATTAGCAATGCATAAGGAGAGCAGTGACTGACCTGTGACTGACCTGTGACTGTGCCTGCCATGCATTGCATGGCAGGCACCTATTGTTCTACACCCAATAGAACGCCTCTTTATTATAAATATAATTTATTATTCTTCCGTTACCGTTAATGCGGCTCGTACCGCTGCGTGCCCACCAACAAAAGTGGTATCAAAACGAGCGGCTCGATCCCGGCATTGGAGCTATTACTTTTAGTGGGATTCTGAGATAAAATGACGACATAAATTAAAAAAAAAACGAAAAAACTTTAATCTGAGGAACTCGCAGCATCACTAAGATTTCTCTCTGAAACACACACACAGGACAGTGGAGGTCTGACTCCAAAACTCTCTTTAACTCCCCCTCACAGGCACAAAAAGCGGCCTATTGATCTCAAAGTTGGTCATGACATAGATACACATGCCTGCTCCTGTAAAATATTTTAAAAATTTTCCTAGGGCTTATGGTTTTTTGTCAGGGCCCTGAGACCGATGCTAGGTGTCTCACAAGTATAGAAACCAGCATCCTGTCTAACAGAGAGAGCCTGCCCAGGTGCAGATAATTAATTACCATAGCAACGGGTCCTAGACAGAGGCAGTGAGTAGTCTCACAAGCAAGCACAGTCAGGTCTCACAATGCATTGTGGGAAGAATACATATTGACACATGACTTTTCATGTTTTGCTTACATAAAATTATTACTTCTCTGAATTTTTGAGTGTAAATTAAAATCCTTAGTATGAAATTTTAATTTTTTTTAGAAATAAAGAATTACCAACTTTCTTCATGTTTTTTTTTTTTTTTAAATTTGAACCATGAGTGAGAATAAAATGTGCGAAGCTTATAGTCGTCTCGGATTAGCCATTGTATTTCAATTGTTTGTCAGTTCATGTGTATCCCTATGATATATTTGACAATACTTTAAGATATGCATGTTAGACCCGCAGGGATATATC
>NW_015113049.1:279150-296341 GCF_001443285.1 Poecilia latipinna
TTTGTTATATCATTTCCCTCCCCATGTAGTCTCTGACATGAATGGTTAATATGGAGATGGAGGAGGAACAGAAACCTGAGAGCAGCTGCACCCCTCCCTCTGCCCAGCTGGCCAATGGCAGGCAGCAGCACGGCTTACACCGCAGGGCTAGGAAAGTATAAAACAGCAGAGCTGTGTCTGTTCATCCAGGAGCCTCAGCTCTCCAGTTCAACTCCACAAGACTTGGCAGGACTCGGTTTGAGGGGTGGAAGCTCCAGCAGCGATGAAGACAATGCTTGCAGTCCTGACACTTTGCCTGGTGGTGCTCATGGCCTCTGCTTTTCCCTTTGAGAGGAAGGGGGCCTCGCCAAGCGCTGCTGCTGCCAAGGAGAAACGTGTGCAGTATGCAGCGCTGGACGACGTTAACATCCTGGCCCACGGCCTGCTGCAGCTGGGCCAGAACCTGAAGGAGCACGTAGACAAAACCAAAGGCCACATGAGGGACGTCTTCACCAAGCTGAAAGCCTTCAACCGCACTACTACCGAGCTGGGCAAGGAGAGCCAGAGGCAGCAGGTGGAGGGGGAGAGCCTGAAAGCCCGTGCTCGGGACCTGGAGGACAGAGAGGGCCAGCTCCTCAATGTCACGGCCGAGCTGAGGGAGAAGGTGGAGGAGATGCAGCAGGAGAGGAGGACCATGAGCGAGAGGATGAGCCAGCTGGAGGAGAGGGTGGACGGCATGCTGCAGGGACCCGGCAGCAGGAACAGCAGCGATGCACGCAGCATCCAGGTGAGACTGCAGGCCGTCTGGTGAGAAAGGGTCATGGGAGAGTGGACACATGAGGCTTCCTTTGTGTTCAATGCTTCCTGCTTGTAGACTCAAGTATGCAATAAAGTGTGCACTTCTGGAATGAACAAACCCAGAGGAAGAAGTGGGTGGGGAGCTGCGTGCAGCACGTGCAGAGAGACTTCAGGACTGCTAGACAAAGAGACCTGAAGCATCAGATGGTAGAATGAGGGGCTGCTGGCTGCTGGGACTCTGGAGAGCCTGACAGGGAAACGGGCTGACCCAGAACCAGCTGGCTGCAAAAGGCAGTTGCATAACCAGGGCTGCATGTGAAACCAGAACCGCCCACCTGGGTGTTATTAATGCTGCTTCTTTCCTCAGCTCATGCTGGACTCTCAGACCAGACGCATCGATGATCTGGTGGAGCGCATCAGGCTCCAGCAGGAGAAACTGGACAAGCAGAACGTTCGCATCAGGACGCTGCAGAGCCAGGTGAGCCGCGTTAACAGCCTGGTCGGTTTCATTCTCTGAAAGCTGGGGACAATTCGTTCATGTTTTTTGGGGGGGCTTCCTATTTTTTTTTTTTTTTTTCAGATCCAGCAGCCCGGCCTTAGGCCCTCAACCCGGGGCAGCGGCAGCGGCAGTACCGAGCGCCCCGCGCACAGCGACGTAGAAGAGCAGCGCGACTCGCCGCTCGGTAAGTAAAACCCCGCAGCGCCACAAATCCCCTCCCTTCACACAGACTTAAGTGGGGTGAAGAAAATCTGGCGCCAAAACGTGGCGAACCATCTGCTGGGTGAGGACAGAAAGAAGCTTAAATCACTAACAATTAAAGTCAGTCTAATCGCGAGCCCGGAAATGGCAACAGGTGGACTTTCTGACTCACAATCAACTCAACACGGGGGGGTTGGTTTCCTTTAACATTATACACCAGTCTGAACACAACCTTTTCATCTTGAATTATTATCACACAAATCATCTGACTTTTTAAAAATATTTTGGCATTTCCGATTTTTTTCTTTCTGTTCTGATTAGTTATCTCACGACATTTCACCTCACCTCTGTCATCTCACGGTCATGTAAGAGAAATTTATTATCAAATCTATGCAATTTATTCAGGCAGCTTCAAACTCCAATCTGATATAGATCTAAATCATTTGGTAGAAAGTTCGCTATCCTAAAAAGCTCAGCCATTTGGATCAAGTATGTTGTGACAGGGGAGAATAACACTTTCTTTCAACAGGAGGAAACCTCCAACAGAACTTTATACAGGTTAACCTTTTTTATAGACAGCTTGAGCAGATGTGAAAACCAGTTTCTAGAAAGAATGGATGTTCAGTTTAGTCAGAGGAGCTCATTTAACTCTGCAGTCTGTGATAATATCTTCCTTCATCCAGACTCTACTGGGCTGCTGGAAATGGCCAAGCTGGTTTCTAAATATCCACATGGCTGAGGTTGAAGTTGAGATTGCCATCCATGATAATGGTTAGGTTAGGTGTAAAATAAATAATTGCTTAAAATAGATCATGTAATGGTGGGGTGGTGGGCAGGATGTGGGATTCTGTGTGCTCAGTTTAACAGCACACATTCCTCTCTCAAGCAAACAGATCTAATATGAATGCATTCTTTTTATATTTTTTTGTTTGTAGGATGAGCTTGTCAATGGAACATTTATATCTTGTAATTTGTTCTTTTCAACTTAATTTCATTAAAATTCACATGTTTAATTTATTGCTAAGCAGGTAAAATCTTTTTTTTAAATGGAAAAATTTTAATCTGTTCAAAATTGTAGGCATCTACATGTTTTCAACTCTCTGATTTAGACACATGATGAAAAAAATCACTTGCTTAGGACCCAAAACAGACGTTCAGCTTAGTCTTCAGAGACGTATAAGAAAAAAGTGCATTTAAACACAAATGAAGTGAAAACTGGAATTCAAGCTATTAGAGAGCTGTAAAACTTGACTTAAAGTCAAAACTGAACTCCTAACTGTTTCTAGATGTGAACTAGGTGAAAGGTGATCTGAGGTCCACCACAGATCCCAGGAATACCACAACACTCTGACATCAGCAGTGCTTTGTGAATGAGGAAAAAAATTGACAAGTTTTCCTGGCAGAGTTCCAGCTGGGAGAAAGTTCAGCGTTTCAGAGAGTATCCTGTCAGGGTCAAGCAGCTTTAGTGGATTACTCAGAGCCTGGGAGGCTGCCTTCATCTCAAACACTCTGTTTTCACTGATAACATTTCCCTCTGAGCCAAGGAAAGAGGAGGAAAATGGGGAAAGGCTGTCTAAATTTATCTGTGAACCTTGCATAGATACCTTCCACATTGTTTGGAAGACACTTGACTGCCCCCACTTTTTATGGCATCAGGCTCAAAAACAAATGTTTTGATGTTCCTCATGAGTGAGCAACCTTTTCCCTACATTCATACTCCCTCACCGTTTACACGCCCCACATCCTGAACAGAAAAAAAACTCTGTCTCTTCCTTTGGAAATGTGCCAAAGTTCTGAATATCCCCCTTACCCACAGTCAGGCAGCAGCCCCCAGAGTTTGTTCCTTTAGAGTAGAGGTCAGAGGTCTATGATCAGCTAGGCAACATTCCATCAATCACATGCATGATTTTTCACCTTTATTAGAATTTATTAATAAATATTCCATTTTCCTACCTGATGCCACTTGAGTAATGGTGAGATGTTGCCTCCTTAGACAAATGACAGCTTGCAGCTCCAGACTCTCGCCCACCCCCGTTTCTAAACGCCTTTCTCCCTTAAGGAAACATCCCCATCCCCCCCAAACCCTACCATCTGATCATTCCTCATGCATGCAGCAGCCATGCACATCTACGTCACCACCTAGCTGCTGTGCACGTGACGGAGGTGTGACAGGTCGCAGACATGGGGAAGGGGGAGGATGAGGAATGTAAAGGATGAATGGTGTGTAACCCTATAGCCTGCAAGGCCAGGCAGCTGTAAAAGAGGGGAATTCTGCTTGGGAACTGGGAGAAAGGTCATGTTTACGACAGAGACACACTCTTGTTTTTAATGGCTTTATCAGGTGTAAGTTTGTATGTCCAGACTCGGTACGATAAGCTGTGCTTTGCTCACTTGGAATGATTAGTTTTATTTGCAAACACTCTGCTCTCCTTCAGCTGAAGGTTTCTTTAAAACAGATTTACCTATTTCTAAAAGCTCGGCAGAGGAACCTAATCAAATTCATTCCAACAAGGAGTGGGGCTAATATTGTGACTTGTTCAAGTTCTGGAAACCAGATGACTTAAAAAAAAAAACTTTCAGTTTAAGCCAATTTTCTGTGGTTTCTCAGGGGGAGTAGAGCCTGCAACAGCTAAATGTGTTGAGCATTGTCAGCATTCCCTGAGAAACTGTAACGGCAAGATCATGGTTTGGTCAAGACATCCTGCACAGGTCACCCTCTGAGGTGATAACCTGGAAGAAGCCTAAGACTAAACAACAAGGCAATATTGAACCTGTCAAACAGTTCAGTTTTGCATTTTGTTGGAATCTTTCACGTAACTGGAGAAAAATCTAATGGAATACCAGGCAGCCAGGGCAATAACAAGATAGGTTTCACCAACATCCCTCCACGTTTAAGCATGCTCAATGTTGGGTTTCTCCCTCTCTGCTGTTCCAGAAATGGCCACAGACTGTCATGAACTGTTCCTGAGAGGAGAGACCACCAGCGGGGTCTACCCCATCCAGCCAACTGACTCTGAGCCCTTTGACGTCTTCTGTGAGATGACAACTGGTGAGCTCAGCAGAACTTCCTCTGAGTGCTAAGTCTGTCTCCTGGCTCATGTAACATTTGTTTGATCAATTTCTCTATGTTTCTCTGCCCAGATGGTGGATGGACAGTCATCCAAAGACGCCAAGATGGCTCCGTGGACTTTGACCAGCTGTGGCAGGCTTACGAAAAAGGCTTTGGCAGCCTGAATGGTAAATACTCTTTGGGGTTTTATCCACTTTCACTATCCAGTGTTAGCTGGTCAGTGCGGGGTCAGGATGGTTGCCTTTCAGTTCCTTTGTAAGCCTTCAGTACCTCCTGGCACTAAGAATGAAGTCATTGAAAGATGTGGGAAGTTAAGACAACAGATGTCAGGATCATGAGCTTTGGGTTGTTTTGGACTAAGTTTTGTTCTCTGTTCCTGTTCAGGAGAGTTCTGGTTGGGCTTGGAAAACATCCATGCCATCGCCAAAGATGGCAGCTATACCCTCAACATTAAATTCTCAGACTGGGGGGATGACTCGGCATCTGTCCGCTTCCCGTTTGAACTTGGTGGAAAAGAAACCAACTACTCACTCCTGATTCAGGAACCTGGCACCACCGATACGCTAGAGAGTTCCCTGACCACCGACTTGGCTCTCTCTTTGCCGTTCTCAACCCGGGACCAAGACAATGATCGTAAAGGTGACATTAACTGTGCCAAACACCTCTCTGGTAAGTACTGGCACACTGTCCTGTCACACCGACAAGACTGAAGCATGCTAATCAAGCTGATTCTGTCTTTGAAGGTGGTTGGTGGTTCAGTAACTGTGGTCGCTCCAACCTAAATGGGAGATATTTCCAGAGCCCTCCTCCTAAACAGAGACACCAAAGGAAGCAAGGCATTTTCTGGAAGACCTGGAGGGGGCGCTACTATCCCCTGAAGTCAAGCATAATGATGATTGCTCCCGCCACCATCAACAAGTCTTAAAGAGCTGAAAGAGACAAAGAGGGAGAAAGAAGCAGAGTCTTAACTGTCTGTTCTTTATTCTTCGCTGGTTTTTGTGGCAGACACGTCCAACTTTTGGGTTTGTTCTTTGTGAGGGGGAAACCTGACACCAGAGTCACAGTCCTGAAAGCAGAAGGACAAAGTCAGATGAAAAGAGTTTTCTTGGTCTGTTGTGTGAAAAGACAGATTCATTATTGCTATGTGAAGCCACAGCCAGTAACTGAGTCCAAAGCCAAATGTGCAGTGGAAAATTTCTCTATGTTTTCCCGATGAGGTTTCATCCTGTAGATGCGAGCAAGTCTCTGCCTGTGGACTGGGCTGGGAGTCATCACGCATTTTCCAACAAGCTCAGACGCCTTACTGGGGATGATGTGGCTTCGTGCTGAGGTTTGGTGATTAGCAAACCTGACTGTTGGCATCACATCAGCTGCAGATCGATTGTTTTTGTGCAGGGCATTTACACTAGTGACATGCTGAGTCAGCAAACTCTTAAAACCACAAGTTGTGGATCAAATAACCATCTAAAACATAAACAGCAGATTTCAGCATGATGAGGCTGGAGTTTGGTAATGGGGTGAACTGTTGTCAGTTAGCTTTACGCTACGTTAGCATCGATATTACTCACCTTTCCTGCCTTTCTTACCACATACTAGATGTTCTATAGTCAGAATCGACTGAAAGTCTTCTTCACTGATATTGTTTTTTCTCTGGAGGGTTTGATATTTAGTCATATTGACTAGTTCTTCAATAAATGGCATTGTTTTGTACATATTTGGAAAAAGGTCAGTTTTTTTAGTAAGGTATCTGTTTCTGATCTTTGCCAGTTGACTTCAAAGTTTGATGTTTTAAGTATATTTTTCTTATTTAAAAACCATTTATCTATTATGTGCTGCTTTCTGTCTGTAATTTATATTAAGGTATTTTTTGGGGGGAAGTGGGGATGGGGTAGAAGAAAAATGACCATTTTGGCCTCATTGAGCCAATAAAACTGATTTAAACAAATATTTGTTTTGGGTATTCATTCAATATTCATCTCTGTCAACATCATGATGATATTCACCAGTCATAGGGGTGTTCCAGCATCTCACAATGCGTGATAGACATGAGCTCTGGTGGTTTGGGGTTGTTCTTCATCTATTTAACCCAGTGTTGAAAATCCTTGGGAGCCACAAAAAGTTTAGCAAAAGTCAATGTTTAAAAGTTCAAGTTAAACAAATCTCCAGATTTGTGAATTGTATTTAACTGCTGGGCCAGATTTTAGAAAGAGCTTACTGGGGAAATCATCCAGGGCCCCAATTTGAATTAATTTTGTTTTTAATGAATGTGTGTTTTGCAAAAATTGTACTTCACATAAAACTTGTAGGCCCAAATTAAGTTAGGTGAATTCTATACATATTTTTTTTAGATTTTTAAGAATATAAAAAAAAAAATTCAAGCATTGCAAAAATTATAAAATTGTCAATTTTTTGGGAAACAACATGGAGGCATTGGCTGTTAACCTGCTCATTGTAGATCCAAACACACACACACACACACACATTATACATATATACACCTGCATACACACTCACACAGTAGGTTTGTCTATCTTTACAGGAATGTTCCATTGACTTCTATTCATTTCTCATTCATTTCTACAGCCAAACTCTGACACTTACCCTAAACCAAACCTGAACTCAATTCACACCTCAGTCCTAAACCGCCAACCCCAAAACAGCACCACTTCTTATGGGGTCTAGCATAAGGACTAGTGGGTCTTCACATGGGCCTTACACTGTATCAAATATGTATAGGTCACACACACATCCACCCATATATACATATACACACACCCCGGGAAAAAAATGACCACAGTTCTGCTAACCACTGAAAGACCAGACATAAAGGAAACGAACACTTCCATGTGCCTGACTCTGTGGTTCAGCTAAACTTGCCCTTATCAATACATGTAACATCAATACAATAAATAGCCAGAAGCATTGAACAGCCAACTGATTTATTCTACACTCAATAGTTTATATTATGAAGACCACAAATATCAATGACTGTTTCATTCTCTTGTTTTGGTTTGTTTTTATTTGACATCAAAATAATTATTTTGTCAAAGTACTGACAGGATTAGATTTTCTCACATTTTATGCTGTATATTTTTTTTTTTCTTCCACATATGCTTGCATGTCACTCAGCCTCACCTGGCAGGTGTCTTGCATATTAAGGATTACGGCTGCATGTCATTTTATCTGGAAGCAAACTAAAGCTTTAAGGTGTCAGCTTTAATTTTCAGCGCTACACTTTGCACTTCTTTGCCCGGCTTAGTTCATTTGGTTTATCCACTGTGATCCTCCAGGTCACAGGATCAACCTGTGTCACCACTCATCCGAAGAAGCCAGCGCCCAGCCAACCTTAAGATCGAGACGGATCAGGCCTCCATCTTAAAGTTAGAGGGTCCAACGGATCACTTCAAAATCTATTTATAGCAGCTTCTGATCTGCTACCTACAATGGTAGTTAGCAGAACTCTATGGAGATCTCGGTGTCATGATCTTAGGATAGATGCTTCAGTTCTGTCCTGAATCCATGCTAAGCTAACTAGCAGTTAACTTAGTATGACTCTCCCTGGATTTGTTTGGGCTTTTTCTCCCTGACACACTGTATCTTTATAATGAAAAAACAATTTGTAGTATTAAACAATTAGGTGGAATTGTCCTTTAGCCATTTCCAGAATCAGAAGCTGCAATCGGAAACCAACTTCAGCCTCGTTTCTCTGGATGAGTTGTCAGTGTTCTCTCTGGGAATAGGAAGGCCACGTCTGGTTGGGTTGGTTACAGTTCCATGTTTTCTCTGTTTGTGATGACATTCAGTGGTGAACAGAGTCCAAAAGCCTGTGTAACCTTTTCCAGTCTGATAAATGTCTGTGACTTTGTTAATCATCTGTTCATGAATTTCTTCACTGAGGGACACAATGTTTCTTTAGCCTACTTCCTGATGCCAGACAGGCGCCGTCTAAGACAGTGATGAATCACAGCTCTGGCAGTAATAATTCCTCAGAGCAGATTGGGAAAGTTAATTCATTTCAAATATTTGGTTCAATGTTGGGAATTGACTATTTAATAAGGGTGGTGATTTTTTTTATGTACTTTGTACAGAAATTGTATGATTTGTTGTAAAATTTTAACAGTAAAGATATGTATTGAAAATATACACGTTTATACAAAATTTTATACAAAGTTGTATAAAAATGAAAACATTTCAAAACTGTTTTAAATAACCATCTGTGTAATTTATATAATGTATTTTATTTGACTTAGTAAAAGTTTCTGAAATAGTCTTTTCAATAACATTTGTTAATTGCCATCCTCTGCAATACAATGATCCCAATCAATCTTAGACACAAGTTTAGCTCTAAACACCACTAAAGCATGGGTGAACGTATTTGTCCTGTTTCTTTTAATTTATGCTAAATCATAACGCTGTACAATCTCACCATTAGATTTTAATTAACTGTAGAATCTGGTACATGATTTTTTCTATCTGCTGATACACACAATAAAACCCAGTAACTGGTTTCCAAAGAACTTGCAGGTCACTTCCTGCCCAGCCGCAGTCTGAACCAGGCTGAACTAGAGCACACAACCAGAGACCATGTGACCCATTCATTCATTTATTCATCGTCATGTACAAACTGGATTTCAGGTGGTACAAAGCTGCTGTAAGACTCTGCTGCCCTCCCTCCTGTTGTCTTTATTGCAGTAAAAAAAAAAAAAAAAAAAAAAAAAAAAAACCAGCATGATCAAGAGTCAAGAGGTACTTTTGGCAAATATAAATTATATATAGAGAAGGCAAGCAGACATCTTTAGCAACATAATGTGAGGAGACAAAGGTATCAACGAGTAGCTTCCATCAGTTGGCAGTTAGAAAAAAAAGAATAAAAATTCATAAAAATATTTTATTCTAAATAACAAATAGTTAAAACAGGTGGACACAGGAAGAGCATCGATCTTCTTCTTTTCTCTGGTGTTATTGAGACTGCATGTTCCTTAGTCAAAATGAGTGTGTGTATGTGGAAAAGGAAGTGGGATGTGTGTATGTGCGGTGTGAGAGTTCATGCCAGTAAATACTTGTAGAGATTCCATTTGCATCCCACTTCCTACTGCTGAGCGGGGGCGGGGGAAAAAAACCACGTTGGGCTGGGAAATGTGACTTAGTGTGACCCAAATTGCTGATTGTTCTACTTGAAGGTTGGACTAGACGCTCAGTCCTACTGGCACAGGAGGACAGGGGAGAAAAACAGTAGAGGTGCAGAATGAAACAACATGAGAAACATGGCTGCTGCTGCTGATGCTGTGTGACAAACTGGCAACAGGAGGACACAGAAAATAAAGACCGGGTGATCTGGAGGCCCCCACTCTGGCTTTAGAGGTATTGTTGTAGAAAGTGCAGCAGCATGATCTCGTAGTGCTCCCCAGACTCAGGGCAGCGAATGCTGTGCCGCTCGTTGGGGTAGACCTGTAATAATGAAGCAGAGTGACGAGAACACTGAGAATTTCACCTCAGCAACACAGACACAGCAAAGCAGAGCTGCATTTGTTAAACAAATACAAGCAATAAATACAGTGAAGCCCAAGTTCAGTTGATCAAAAAGTTAGAATATTACTAGTATTTTAAAAATTTAATCACACTCTGGCACTGTGACTAATCATAATATTTAACTTTATAAGTCTGAAATATAAATATGCACACAGTTGTGCTCCTCCTGCCGCTCTCCAACCAATTAAAATGCAAGAAATTATCTGATTTCTTTTTTTGTAGCAGAAAACAGATAATGTGGTCTGTCAGTATTCAAAAGCAACTAATGGAAACTTACTTCACCACACATGGATACAAGCAGTAGAAAACATGCTCAGAATGACAGATAAGATACATTTTACCTCCAATTCCTGGGTGCCCCACCTCTTCCTAATGGGCACCCTGGGCAACTGTTCATATAACCCACATCAAACTGCTGCTTTATGCACGTTTTCAAAAAATGTTTTATCATCTCAAACCAAAACATGTCTGAAGATTCTCAGTTTTCCAGGTTTTTATATTCATGAATGTTTAAAGGAAGTCAGGAACGACTTCTTGACTTCCTTTTATCATCTCAAACCAAAACATGTCTGAAGATTCTCAGTTTTCTAGGTTTTTATATTCATGAATGTTTAGAGGAAGTCATGTTGTTTTAGATGTTCATGTAGAAACGTTCCTTTCTCATCACTCTCTATGGAACTTGTGTGACGAGGCGACAGTCTCTGGTCCTCACCCAGCTGAGTGACCACCATATCTGCTGCATGAGAAATGTAGAGCTACTACATGTAGATGTGAACATGCAGGCTGGTGACGCAATAAAAGAAAGTTGAAAAATGTTCAACTGTTGTTTTTGACAGCTGTCACAGAAAACTTTGCTGTTTGTCGCTCACAGTGCATCTTGTCCAATAATCCATTGCTGTGAACGAGGTAACCCTCAGTGGGAGAGAGGCTTTTAAGTCATAATAGGTAGTTTGTTATGTAATATTAACGTTAAAATATTCAGATAAATCACTTGTGTTTGCATTTACAGCCCTAAATTTGACATAAACAGATAAAAGGATTTCTGACCCACAAATATTACAGTTCGGTGGCCTGCACAGTTATTAGGACGTGGCCAGCAGAAGCTCATTTGCATAATGATGATGTAGAGCTAAGACATAGCATTCCTTACTGGGTCAAGGCAAAACTGATCGGGTCAAATCTCAATATCTGACAATGATTTTATGTATTAAATGTAATGAACATGTTTTGTATAGGCCACAGACGTATCCTCACTTGTCTAAGGAAGCATAATAATGGACCTTTGAAATCCTCTCTCATCAGTCTCATGCAGTGTTCATTTTGTTAAGGAATGAAAACAAGGCAAAACAATGCAGAGAGATAACCTCTGACCTCTAACACCAATCATGTGGAAAAGCAGGACGAGTTGAGAAATCAGCCAATGAGACGTGATCTAAAGTTGTTTCAAATAACGAAAATCTCTTTTTGTATTGCAACAAAACAAATTGTTTTTTGTTCATATTATTGGTTTTTGGGATTTTCTGCCAATTTTATAATTTTTTTATTATTTTTTACCAAACTTAATTTTATTTTTTGCTTTATCATTTATCCACGTGTGATGTCGTGAAGAATTGGTCAGCTAAGGTAGTTGTAAATGTGCTATACAAACAATATTGTGGATTTTTATTTGCTGTAAGCCATAGAGATCTAAATGAACACATGACACCGACCTGAAGCTGGTAGGGCTTCCCAGCTCGGATTATCTGGGATACCAGGAAGTTGGTGTGAAAAAAGTGCACATTCTCATCTAAAAAGCCGTGGAGGATCAGCAAACGGTTGGGCCTGTGAGAAAAAGCAGGTTAAGATGAGCAGGTTCCACAGGGTGTGCTGGATGTTGGGTCCTAAGAGACTCACAGAGACGTCTCAGAATAGTTCAAATACTTCATTCTGACTTTAATATTAGAGAGCAGTGCTCTGACATGTCTGTCAGATCACACTCCTTTAAGCTCCAAGTAAAAAAAATCCTGTTCTAGCCTGGTTTGTCTCTAATATTACATATTTCTAATGTAGTTAACTGGTGAAATAATTAAACAAAAATAATTTCAAAATCCTGCACTTCAAGCTGCTAATAGTTTCATTTGATATTTTCAGCTCTTTTAACTCTAAAATAATCTGGACTGAAGATAGAGATCTAGGAGAAGGTAAATGTTCCAACTGTCTTTTCTGCATGCATTTTAAAAGCATAAATCACATTTCAAAACAAGCATCCTGCAGTCAAGAACTATCATGTAGAACATCTCTGTGTTAAATCAGGGCAGGCAGACGGTGTGTGATGTACTGACTCGCTAGGCAGCTTGTCCACATGCAGAGCCACTGAGCCCTCTTCATAGCCCTGCTGGTTGTTCTCAGGCACATCCATGTAGCGCTCAGTGTAGCCCGTGTCGTAGGCCATCCACACGGTCACCGGGGCGCCAGCGATAGCCAACTGCAGCAAAACGAAAAGGAATCTAGCATCAAACGCTTGTTTAGTTAGGAAAACATCTTGAAATCAGCTGTGTGTGTTAACAGAGCAACATTTGTAGGAAGAGAAACTGGGTTCATCACTTTAAATCCACATTTAAAAAAAACTCAACTTACAGATCTGAAAATAACAAGCTTAGAAAAGAACTATTGGCAATTCTCTAATTCAAGCTGATGACCATTTACTGCTCAACACTGACACCATGTGGCTGGAGAGAGCAGCCTCAATACACACAATGGAAGCTAATCATCAGCTAATTTAGTACCCAAGTCATCGTTACCTGGAGTATACTGACTCAAAAAAGGCCATTTGCTGAAAGAACACACTCAGAACTGAAAGTAAAAAATATCTAAAAAAAAAAACATTTACATTTTGCATTTAAAAAAAAACAAACACTTTTTCTTCTTTGAATCAACGATTAGCAAACACCAGGTGGAACTGTGCATCTTCTGAGTTTATTATATGAATTATTTCTCAGTCTAGTGCTCCCATGAACATTTGAAAACACTTAATAGAGGAATGTTGATGTGATGACTTCCTAAAGGCAGGTATTGGACAGAGCAGGAGCTTCTTAAAGAGACAGAGGCCCAATTCAAGGCATTAAATTGCGAAGTCTGATTATAATTTTTTTAAGATTTTATCAGTTGAAATGGCCTGTATTTTTTATTTGATAGTGGTCAGACAGGAACTGGGTTGATAGAGAAGGGGAAGACATACAGCAAAGGTCATGGATCTGGGGCTGGGACTCGAACCTGCGTCAGGGACTGAGACCTCCGTATATGGGTTGAGCGCCCCTTCAGCACCCCAAGTACAAAGTCTAATTTCTTTTAAGTCAAGCTTGATATGACATAATTACTTGATTGTGCTATAAAATATACTATACAACTGGAAAACACATAATACTGTCCCTTTAAGAAAAGGAATTTAATCATCTGTCCATTTCTAATACTGCATGAAATAGGTTTAAATGGTTAAATTAAAAAAGATTTTAAAAATCAGCAGAATGAGACAAGATTTTATCCGACTGTCAGAATAATTGATAGAATACTTGATTACTAAAATAATTATTTGTTGCAGCCATAGAGTATATAGAATATAATATAAATTCACAATAAATACATTGAAGTTTGTGGTTGTAACATGACAAAATGTTAAAAATTGCAGTGGGTATGAAAACTAAAATGTGGTTTCAACAATTAGCACCAAGAGACAGAAGTAACAGTGCTAACATCAAAACAGAAACTCTTTCAGGAACAAGACCTGCTAACCTTGAAGATGTTGGGTCGTTGGATGAGGCCCATCAGAGAGAGAAAGCCGCCATACGACCAACCATGAATGGCAACACGACTCAGGTCTACAAAGTTAAACTTCTCAGCCACGTACTGCAGACCCTCCACCTGGTCCTCTATCTCCACCTGACCCTGGACAGTTCAAGTTGAGTGGTTTATTGCAGCTTTGTTTTCAGTTCAAACAGTTGCATTTATATTCAAGTTTGGTGTCGGTATCTCACTCTACCATTTTGTTTTTCAGAGCTCCTTCAAATTCCAGGCCCCTCTGACAGGAGCCCCTCCCATCAATAACAACCACAGCATAGCCAAGAGAAGCCAGCGTGTTGAGACGGAGGTACTTCATCCCCTTGAAAGAGTTGTTAACCAGCTGCACCTGAACACAACCAATCACAGACATTCTGGAAATGAATTCCCCATTTTCTTAGTCGTCTTAACGTGATCGCGCCTACAAACCTGAGGGCCACCATACACGAACAGAACAGTTGGGTGTTTTCTGCCAGGCTGCAGGTTGTGAGGTTTGTACACCATCCCATACAGCTGGAAGCCTGACTTCCCCGGAAAGTCAAAAATCTCCGGTGGGTTGTAATCTCCAGGGCAACCTGGAAGCAGGGACGGAGCATCCCAATTAGGACATTCCTAATAACAGTGGCATTTCTTTTAACATGAAAATCTCACTGAAGTTTGGATAACACTAGTAACTTCATTTCTTCTGCAACAATCAGAAGAAATGAAGCTAGTGAACAGATCTGGTTTGCTTTTGCTATGATGCTGCTCTGTACCTGGTGGCTCCATCAAGCTGGCCCAGAACTCTGGAACCACTCGGAGGGGGTCATCTTCTAAGCTGGTCAACTTGTACAAGTGAACACATGGAGGTGTGCTCACGTTACTGTAGTGGCTCACGAAAAAGTCAAAGTTCTGACAGGGGAGAGAGAAAACATCAGAGAGGCAGTGACATTAGTAATGAGAAGGCTGGTTGGTATGGAGTGGAAGCCAGAGCAGTGGCATGAGCAAAAATCTCAGAGTGCAAATAAAGACAGAAGTGGAAGAGTACCTGACTAACAGAGCAGCAGTGAGAGAATCCAGGTTTGGTTAGTCTGACCACGTCGCCTGGAGACTCATAGCTGACCACATACAGGTGGTGCTCCAACGGCGTGTCCCTGGTGCCCTGGAAATATACCAGCTTGGTTCCTTCATTCACCCAGATCTAATAAGAGAACATGGAGAGAAAGCTTAAAGCAGCAGAAAAAAGCAGCAAGCTCGAAAGAGTTAAGGGAATTATGAGACAGCCAATGGGAGGCACTCATAAAACATATAATCATCTAGAGCAGTGTTTCTCAACCCTGGTCATCACCGCCCCCCTGTCCTGCATGTTTTAGGTATTTCCCTTCTGCCACAGGCCTGAATTGTATCTCGGGGTGATTAACAGGCTTCTGCAGTACTTGATGGTCATGCAATCATTTGAATCAGCTGTTCTGGAATAGAGGAACATCTAAAAAATGCAGAGCAGGGGAGCAGTGAGGACCAGGGTGGAGAAACACTGTTCTAGAAGAACCCCACAAATATTAGGTTCTTATCTCTAAACCCACATGTTTAGAGTTGCTTTTGTACCATAACAAATGAAACACAGTAACACTTTATTTGAAGGTGTGTGCATAAGACTGACATGACACTGTCATAAACATGACATAACACCTGTTATGAACATGAAGGAGTTTTTATGAATGTTTACGACAGTTGTCATGAAGTGTCATTCAGTAAATAATGACAATTTAATGCAAAGTTGGCATTTTTAATGGACTTTCAATGCAACTTTTAGAGCAACTTTGCATTAAAAGTGTCAGTCTTATGCACACCCCTTCAAATAAAGTGTTACCGTTTTATTATACGTTAAAATCAGGAAGTCAGACTCCCAGAAGCATAGCACCCGGTTGAGAATTCTACACAGCTTTCCCTGAAGCGTTTACCTTTGAACCATGTCTGGACAGAACTTCCCATTCTCCGCTGGTCAACGTAACCTCCTCCTTGATTGCACATTTAAAATTTCCTGAAAAAAAGAAAAAAAAATCTGTTGACATAACTGAAGACGTTTTTTTTTGATGATCTATTTTTGAGTAATGCAGAAACATTTTCTCTCACCCTCCACATGATGGTATTCCTCTGCCCAGTGGTGGCAGCCTGGCTGTAACAGTGAGGTGATTTTATAGAGGTGGCTGAAGCCTGTTTTAGACTCATTTACCCAAATGAAAGTAAACTCATCTTCTGTTGTTTGAATAAAAGGATAGAATATATCATGAACCTGCCAAAATAAAGATAAAACTGTGTAAAACTATGAAAAGATTCCAATCATATGTCAATCGAGCAAAGTAGAAAATGTTTTCACATTTATCCAGACATCAGTGGTCTCCTCATAGATGATGTATGGCTGAGTGCAGCTGGGCACAGCCTCCAGACTGTCCTGCCTCAGGGTAGAGTCTTCTGTGATGGGGATGAAGAGCGCTGGAGGCAGCAGAACAAGCTGCAGCTTCTTCTGGCTGCGGTCCAACAGCACTGCCCAACCGCTGGCACCAAACACAGCACAGTTTTTATGCTGGGAGAAACTCTTAAGGCTGCAAGATGTAACTTTTAGAAAATTTTTGATATATATTTGTTGAAACTGTCACTATGTCGTCACGGTATAATACAAAATTGTAAATAATCTGTATAATCATAGTGACAGTTGACAGCTGGAGATAGGCACCAGCACCCCAATGGGATAAGGGTGTAAGAAAATGGATGGACGGATGGATAAAAAAGAAGAAAAGTTACATATTGCAGCTTTAAAGGAAACATCTTAAAACACAGCTAACGTCAATATAAAGTAAATTCCTCATTAGGGGTGCACCAATAAATCGGCCCTAATTTCCTTAATTTTGGATTATTGGTGATCGATCGATACATGTGAAACCGATATTACCCACCGATCTGAACTACCCACACAAAGATCTGAAAATCAGCCATAGTTTCTGTTAGCACAGCTGTAGAGAGCGCTAAATGTACATGGTTTTGCAAAGCACAGTATATTGGAATAGGACTCATCACACACAAACACTTTACTACCTTTCTTGGAATCATATAGAGATCAACACACCAAAACCTCTTCAATTCCACTTACTATTTTCCGTCTATCGTCCATCCTGCTCTGGCCATGTATTCTGTTCTAGGAAACAAGGTGCTAAATGGGACGACCAGCTCTTTATCTTGTGTGCTAATGATCTGAAGCACACCCATCCACCCATCCACACGCACGCACGCACACACACACACACACACACACACACACACACACA
>NW_015113049.1:300750-303687 GCF_001443285.1 Poecilia latipinna
AATTTCAACATGAACAGATGAAAAGTGACCCACTTTTCCTTGATGGTCTGTCTTGATCTCTGCCAGTTTAAGAGTAGCCTGGGGATTTTTACTACCTATGAAGATGGATAGACACACTTTTAATATTTGAACATTAAATGACTTCAAATAAAAAATAAAAGTAAAAACACACACACACACACACACACACACACACACACAAAGGCCGGGACTGACCTGTGCGAGGATATCGGTACGCATCTGCTTTCCTCTCCTCCAGAGCTGGAGACGGAACGTGAATAATTTCTACTTCGGTCTCATCCACCTCCTCATACAGAAGGTGCAACGTTTTCCCTCCATCAGGATCTACAGGAACAAATAAAGCAGAAGCCATTGTCAAGAGAACCTGACACAGCTTTGCAGACTGGCTGAGGGTTCAGCGCTGACCTGCTGCTGCAGACGGACTCCACCAGTAACCAGTGAAACGGTCAAACTCCTCCTGGATGACGAACGTTGCTACACCTGCAGACCTAGGGTCCTCTTTGACATTGTCCAAACCTGGGAGACGACGCAGGGATTGCAAACAGGAGAGTATCCAGTTCAGTAGAAACTTTTCTGTTGAAAAGTAACTTTTAATTCTAAGGTAAATAAAGCTAAGATAAACTCTATTTCAACATGCTATTGTTCCTTTCTTTGGCATAATCTGAGCTAAAAACTTTCCATCTTTCTTCCTTACAAATAAACAGAGAGAACAGCAGGTGCATGTTGTGTCTGTCGTCTTTGTGATTGTAACTTGAAGCACATGAAACCAATGATCAGACAGAAAAGTCCCTAACCTTTGTGGCAGTATGTCAGCCTGCGCTCCTCTCCCGTCTTGATGTTGGCTATCCACAGGTCATTGTTGTTAATGAAGGCTATAAAATCCGGGTGTCCGGGGCAGATCTTGGGGTCCATGCGGGTGCCTGAGCACTGGCTCTTTATCTCCACTGGTTTTACTGGGGCAGACTGCTGAAACAGATAAACAGTCTGAGCCAAAAGGCCTGTTCACAGTGGATGACTTAGCAAGACTGCTTATTTATTAGTATTTACAAACTTGGTAATTCCTTCTGTAGTACTGATGACTCACTGGTCAGAGCCACTCTACAGACACAGAGAACCTAGACTGCGTTCACACAGCAGGTCCTGATACTCATGTCCAAGGTTTTACTGATTTAAATTTTTTTTTTACGAGGTCATTCAAACTACTGAATGATGTCAAAACCCAATCCAAAGTGACCTGCAGAAGAACGCATGTATCACACAGAGGGAGCTGGAAAAGTAATTATGGATGCCGTCCCTTTAAGGATGGGCCTTAAAGGGACAGTATTATGTATTTACCAGACACATAATGCCATGTTATAGCACAAGGTAGTAATTATGTTAACTTCAGTTGTTATAAAAATGCTACATATGTCAAACATGACTTAAGAGAAATATGACTTCGTAATTTTACACCTTGAAATTGGGTCTCTATCTCTTTAACAACGCCTTATCTTTCTGAAACTCCGCCTTCAGGAAGTCAATAACTTTATTAATCTGATGTTGATGTCACAACATGTTACCAGATGTCAGGGGCGCGGTATAGGGGGGAAAAGTGATGACAATTCTAGGGGCCCTGACCAACAGGGGGCCCTCCACAATTTATTTATTGTTCATAGAAAAAACACACATGCATATTTCCCCTGATCCCCCTCCCCCCCTGCATGAAATGGTTCATTCCTGCTTGGAGCGCTTCACCATGACGCTGTTAGCAACAGTCAGTAGAAGACACGAATGATTGTTGCAGTTACTATGCTGCTAAGAAAAGTTATAAAATCAAGTTTTCAAAATAAATAAATAAATAAAAAATAGAGAGAGGGAGAGAGAAAAAGGCAAGAGTGTCAATTTATAGCTCAGTTTTTCTCCGAGGTGGGTAGACTGTATGAGATTATCAACCATTCAGCATAGTTAGCATAGCTACGGACTACTGATTACCCCCATTTCACTAGCATTTAATGAATTAAGGAATTAATTCATATATTTAACTTGTCCCTTGTACCGTTTACCACTAATCAACAAATGAGTCAGTCAGCAGCAGCTCTAACCCACATCCCTCCTGACCTGCCCTCTCCTAAGTGAAATTAAAGCTGCAGTATGTAACTTTTATATAAATCTATTTTTTCCACATATTTGTTAAAACTGCCATTAAGTTGTGACATTATGGTAGGAAAGGTAATCTGTGAAAAATCCATTTCCTCTGCTTTCTCCCAGTGCGCTCTAAAAACAACCAGTCAGTGGCAGGAGAGGTTTAGTGCTGTCAATCGCAATCTCATGTGGCTCATCCTTCCTCCCCCTTACTCTGTGCTATTCTGCAGCTAGCATAGCCTTTTGTAAATCGCTACCAGTGATAGCAGATAAACAATTTTCCTGTAACAATGAGTTATTTCTCCCCCATTAGCACATTTAGCAGTGAATGAGTGAGGTTGATTGACAGCGCTAAGAGCATCCTACTGGTTCTGATTGGTTGTTTTGGTCAGAACGGTGCATTACTTTAGCCAGTAATAGTAGTTCAGGAAGGAGGTGGAGGAAATTGATTGTTTTCACAGATCATCTGTCTCATAACAAACTGTCACGACATGATGACAGCTTTATCAAATATGGAGAAGACATATTTTTTATTAAATTTATATACTGCACTAAGTCATCATTTGGCAACTGCATTCTTTATTTTCTCTTATTTAGTTTGTTGTTAAGTCTTGAAGGTAATCTGCATTTTATTTAGGAGGTTTTTGGATTTTCATTTCTACTGGCTTTTGAAAACCATATATCATTTCCCTGAGCTGTGTGCTCCTTTGTGTTGGTCCATCGCTTAAAACTTAAAAAAAAAAAAAAAAAAAAAAAAAAAAAAAAAAACCCAATAAAAGTTTGTTGCGGTATGAT
>NW_015113049.1:306935-320594 GCF_001443285.1 Poecilia latipinna
CCAATTAAAATTCCCCTGGTGGTTGTGTTCCTTTTGTTGGGCCACCCCGTAAAAAATAAAAAAAAAAAAAAAAAAAAAAAAAAGAAAAACCCATGAAAGTTTGTTGCTGCATGATGCAGATGTAATAATTGTTCTTTAAGTTAAATGGAAGCGATGTACTCACAATGAAGCCGTTGTTGCCTCCATCTTGACAGTAGAAGAGACTATTGCTGGCCTGGAACAGGAACAGGCCCATCTTATAGTGGTAGTCGTACGACGTGATCCCAAACGCTCCCAAACGCTTCCGCTCTCTCAGCAGCTCCTCCTCTCGAGAGTAAGCCCCTTGGTGCGGAGTCGCCTAGGAGATGCAGGAGGAAACTAAAAGTAAGCTCCTTTTCAATTCACTACTCCTTTTCAATTCACTACTGAATTTCTTTTAAAGTTTGCTTTATATGTAAAATATAACCAGCTGATTATTTTACAGCTGGTCTCATCTGTCTCATCACCAGATGAGACAATAGTCTCATAGCTGCAGATGAGGCTATTGTCTCATCTGGTGAGACAGATGAGACTACTGTCTCACCAGATGAGGTGATGAAGACGAGGCAGACAGATACAACTGTTATCAGCTGAGCCCTAAAGCACACAGCAGGCAGACTACACAATCGCTGACATTTACACACACAACCACTGAGTCCTAATCAAAACGACACCACACAGCTCCACAATCTGTCACCTTCAATAATTAGGAGAAACAGAAACAAAACCATCCTTCTGTCATGCTGCTAGCTGCTTCTTACCAAGAAGCTTTATGTAGTTCAGCAAACAGCTGACACCTGCAGCATCACACCCCATAATATTCGGCTTAGGAGTAGCAGCACATTTTGGAATCCATTCTTAGTTACTTGTTTGTAACTTTTCTCTCTTTAGGAAGCTTGTCAGTTTTAGTTTCTTTCTCATGAGTAGAGAGGAGCAGATCAGGTTTTTACTGGTTTATTCTAACATTTCCGGTTTTCACTGAGGTCTGATGTCCAAGGACGCCGACTCAGACAAACTCTACCGTCATCATTTTGTTTTCCATTTAAAAATTTTATGCAAGAAACCATGAAAACTATAACATGTGCTGACGTTTCTGTCATTCAATTCAGGAATATGTGTACGGTATATGTATGAATATGTATCCCTAAGCAAAATTACTCTATCTGTTGGAGCAGCAGCATCAGAACCAGGGACCTAAAAAAGCTCAACAAACTGATAAAGAAGGCTGGTTCTGTTCTGGTTCTGTTCTGGCGACAACTGTGGAACCTCTGGTGATGATGATGCAAAGAAAGATTCTTCATAAAATTAAAAAAATTATCAATAATCCTGAACCATCCTCTTCCTTTCTTATAAAAACAGAGTCTTCAGTCAGAGGATTCTTCAAATTCACTGTAATACAGACCGCTACAGGAGATCTTTCCTGTTTTTACACCCACATCTAAAATTTGAAAATCATATAAACAACATTTCCAAAGAATAAAAAATAAATAACCTTCATTGTTTCAATTTAATAAGGTCTTATATTCCTGTAAAAGCTGTTCTTTGGTATATGTATTTTCTTACATGTCATCCTGTATGACAACATGGGCCCAGGCTACTGCAAGTAACCTAACAGTCTCACTGTATCACTGTATAACCAAACAATAAAAGTAAGGGACAAAAAGATCTCATTCCTGCCTAATCCTGGACAAACATAACTTTTGAAAGCTATTCTAATTTATGTTTTCTTAAATTATTTTTTACATGTATCAATAAAGTTAGTTCCTGATCCATTACGTTTATTTATACAAAGGCAAAACAGTTACAGTCACTAGAGGATGGTCAGAACAGAACTGTAGAACCTTGTTTGGTCAGAACACTTTTTTATACGTTACAATGTTACACCTGAACTTAAAAAGTTTGTGCACATGACTAAATCTTGGCTAAAGAAAAATCAAAGATGTGATCATTCTTAAAGCTCAGATTTAAAGGATGATAACGTTTGTGTGGGAGTGTATGTGTTAATGAATTAGTATTATATCTGCAATTTTTAGTGTGTTGGCTGAATGTGTGAGGATGTGAAGGTACTGAGGACAAGCAAGGACATTTATGTAAATTTGGCTGTTAATGAATATGTAGGGAGGAAAAGGTTTGTATTTTTACTGCATTTTGATTTACAATTCATTTATATTTTAATACAGAGCTTTTATTATATGATTTTGGAGGTTGCAAGGTTGATAACATGAATATGTAGGCAGTAATGTACATGTATTCTTACTATAATTGTTCTATTGATAGTATTAGCACAGTTCCTCTGAAAATCAAATATAATGCAAAATTAAGACTTTATGAGCAGACTGTTCAGCCTTATGGAAAAGTCACCTGGAAGTGATCGAGCATCTGTTTCCATGACAACACTAAGAGCGCCTCCTTCCGGACCTTCTTGGGGATTTCTGAGTAGAGTAAGGAGTTCTCTCTGCTTCCGTAAGGCATTCCTGGAAACAAGTAGAAGAAAAGTCTCAATGCAATTCCTCTACTGAAGTCAAAATATGAAACACAACACAGTGACTGTTTTTCCACATTACATTGCAATCAGAAAAACAAAAATATTCAATAAAGAGAAAAAACACAGACACAGAAATTTTAAAAAACACAAACTCAAAGCAGATCACAGGTTTTTAGACTTACCAAGGTAATACAACCGGTGGGAGTGGGGCCCGTTCTCATCAGTCTTCTGCACAAACTGGAAGTCATGGGGGGCCTTGTTGGCAATCATTCCCGAGTATTTCCTGCTACAGTGGATGATGTCACGCAGGCCCTCCCAAGAGTGTTTTTCCACAAAGAACTGAGATGGCACGTCCCCCATCTCCACCACCTCTGTGTTGTCCCACAGGCCATCAACAGCCATCATGCTCACAGTCCAACAACTGCAGCAACGATACCAGGAACCAGTGAGCATTGGGTAAACAAACTCAATGCTCACTGAATCCTGAGGAGATTCGGAAATATTCTACCTTTTCGTGATGCCCTCTTTCTTTTCACAACGCTTCACCTTCTTTCCTCTATTCATTCACCGTTCAGCACCTCAGATCCCAAATATGTAACCTGTTAACAGAACATTATAATGCATGACAAATAAAGATGTTGTACGGACAAAAAGCACAGCGTTTGTAAGCTGAAATCAGCTAGTTCACTCAGATGTGAGTCAGACCAGCATGACGCACAAACGTGGGGAAAAACTGAGGCTCTGACCCACTAATGCTCCTGTCTTACCTTGCTGTTGGTAAGTACAGTTGACTGCTATGAAGTGTCCCCTTCCTCAAAAAACTGATTCACAGTGGAGACAATCTGCACCGATTTAACCAAAGTCAGTCTGGTCTACAACAACTCATCTGGCTTCAAACATTTAATTCCAGATTTGACAGAAAAAAACATAAATGCGTTAGTTTTTAAGAACTATTAATTATGTAGCCTTATAGGAGACAGTGCGTCTCTAACGTTGATTTTTCAAAAAATAATTAAAAAAAAATGCATTTTTAAACCGAAACATTTGTACATAACAAAGATCACTTAGTTCCGTCTTATATGTGCTAACATTTGGGCTCAATGTACAACAAACCCCGGCTGGAACAGAACTACACAGGGGTCTGTTGGTTAGCTAGCCTACAATGGAGCTTTGTTCTCAGATTGCAAATCTTGAATAACACCGGCAACACATAGTTGGCTGTTCAGGTATTTTTTTTTTTTTTAACAGAACCGATATTACATTTCACAGTAACCGCTGACAGCCACAGTTGTGAGAAACAGGAATTAATCAGTTTTCCTCCTTCGCTCCGTTTTGACAGGACTCTCCTCCTCTGTCACTTTCGTTCTCAAGCTAACTAGCTAGCTATCGGAGCTGGTAGCCGCTAAGTAGCGGCAGCGCTTTCGAAGAAAACCCATTCCAGTCCAGCTTCATTTGGGTACAGACTAAGATTTACCCCCTGCACTTACCAGCGTGGCTACAGCTCCTTAAAGCGGTTATTACACACTATTAGCTCAGTGTCAAACAGGTTTCGCGACTGCTAAAGGTTGAATCCATGGCCGAAACAGCCACACAAGATGCAGCTGGCTCACAGATCGGGAAGGAGGAACGTTGCTCCCGGTAGAGTACACATCGGTACTTTTTCCCAGGCGCACCGCTCAAATTGAAGCCCGTTGTGAATGTTCAGTTAGATGAAACTCTTTTTAACATTCTAATCTGAGGAATGGTCACACCCGAAATAAATTTCATCGTAAATCTTCATTAACCCCCTGTTTTATACAGAGATTAACCCATAAACACTACAGGATGTCGGTAACATCTGAGTTACAGTGAAACTGGCCTTTTCTTCTGCAGAAAGCTGCTGGAAACAATTTTTATCTCTCCTCTGGCATTAAAGTATATTTTTCTTTTTCCTTTACATGTTCAAATCAATCCAGATTACCAGTTTAATGTATATAAAAACATTAAGCAATACTTTTAAATAACTATAACTTCTTGAACATGTGCTGAGATACATTGGCTATTCTAATCTTATAATAGGTTTCATCATCTCTATGATTTTAAATGTATCGCATTCGGAAGATTCAGCATTGAATCCTCTGAATGATTCCATTACTGTATCAGCCCGTTTCCTTACAGCTCCTTCTATTTTAAAGCTTTCCGATAGTAATGGCCTTTATTTGAAGCTAGTCAGACTGGAAATATGTAGAGAAGAAATGCATCAAGTGTACCAGAGTCGATAATCGAACCCCGGACGACTGCGTCGAAGACTTGGGAGCTTCGGCCGCTCCATCTCTGCGCAATCCAATAGGAAACCTTTTCAAACACCATTCTGAAATAAATTTTATACCTATGTCGATCCTAAACAAAAATTCCACTTAGCTGGCAGCATACTCGTTTCCCCTGGTGAAGAATTAAAGCAAAATGAACTTAATCCATGGAATGTGTTTTACCTTATAACTGGTATAACTTTGCCTGTGTTTTGAAGGATTGATTTCATAATGGCTGGTTGGTTTTTGTTTTTAAATTTCTTTAGACAGAGCTTAGCAGTTTTGTCAGCCATATATCTAATGTATCCAGTGAATGGCACCAAAATTGTCCTAAATATAGTCAATGAAAGGAGCAATTAATAAAATATGACATAAGAGGCCATTCAGAAACTCAGAAGGAAAATGTGGCCTTATTTAAGATTTAAGGCCCGACACTTTTTAAGAGCCTACAAAAACCCAGAAAGAGTGAACAAATACAGCCAGACACTGCAGTTGTGTGGAGAAGCCCAGCTCATTTTTGGTTTTATTTATACAAACAATACAACCATTTTACTTCAGGGGGATGAAACGAGAAGAGTGTGTGGCTCCGATACCAGGGCGACCATGCTTGACCGGCTTGTAGGTGATGGAGAACTCTCCCAGGTAATGACCACACATCTCAGGCTGTGGAGAGACAGGAAATCCAGTCAGAATAAAGGCTTTCACATTAAAGCACACAATGGATTCAAACACAGGAAAGAGGAGCAGTTTCACTCTTCAGTGAACATTCAGTCGAAGATAGTAAATATGATATGCTCAACTATCAGCCAATACACCTACTGAAACCCTCAGTGCTTAACTGAGTTAATATGCAGGACTGGCAGTTTTAACTTCACCTCATTCAAATTCTGTGAAAATGAAATCTATTAAGCTCCTTTGCTATCCAATTAATTAATTAAAAATAGTCAACACATCAGCCCTACCCAGTAATAAGCCAAGCTATTCACATATTATTGAAGTTAAACATATTTCATTAATTGCAGATATTAAAGGAATGCTGTTATTGCATTTTAGTCAAGAACTTGTATGTTTCTTATTTTAAAAAAAATGAATTATTTGCATTTTCAGACATATTTCTAATATACAAAATAATATTAAGTGGTGGAACAAAAAAAATCTGCCCCTTTTTTACATCCGACTGTCAATGAGTAATCAATAGAACTGAGTGTGACTCATGGAGCCCTTCTCCCTCACCTTGATCTCCACCTGGTTGAAAGTCTTGCCGTTGTACACCCCCACCATGGAGCCCACCATCTCAGGCAGGATCACCATGTCTCTCAGGTGGGTCTTCACCACCTCTGGTTTCTCCATTGGAGGAGCCTCCTTCTTGGCCTTGCGCAGGCGCTTGAGGAGGGACTGGTGCTTGCGGCGCAAGCCCCGGTTCAGTCTCCTCCTCTGGCGGGCGCAGTACAGCTGCATCAGTTGCTCACTGTACAAACAACACACACAGCTGGAGTGAGACACTGGCAGCAAGTACACACTGAAACACAGGTCATGTCGGTACATGGTTATGCAGGGCGCTCATATGCAGAAATGCACCCACACAATATTAATATCTGTATCAGTGACAATGTGCCTGATCCATAAGGGAAGATCTATTTAGTCCAATTCTATACTTTGTGCTCTGAGTGACTTATTTATTTTACATTGGCTGTTACACTCCTAATTGCACTGACTGAGCAAATTAAAGGTGTTTTTACATGTTTGACCAAGAATGTGAAGCAGTTGGTGTATGAAAGTGTGCTGTACTGGTGCAAAATTATATACATTTGTAGTTCAATACTTTCGTCTAAAAAAAAAAAAAGAAAAAAGTTTTAAGTCAGTCAGCACTGATTTTCTGTATCGAATCGGTATCAGCCGATACTAAACCTCAGATGTGAAAAGAGTGGATCATACATCCCTAGTCCGGCCTTCGATTCCTGACTCTGGATCGTAGCTGCACATTTTTTCAAATATTTCAACAGGATGATCAAGACAATAGATTTTACAAAAGAAAGGTCCAATTTCCCCAGTTGAAAGATCACAGCTCGAAGCGATCGGTGTGATAAGCGCCCATTATTTCCCCGTTCTAGAAAAATCTGACATCGACCGATTAATCGGTCCAAAATAGAGACCAGTTTGTTAGAAACTCAAAGTACTGATGTCATACTGAAGGTCGAGCTGACAATATATCAGTGCAGTTTGTTGTATAAAGTGAATCAGATGAAGCACAGAGACGCAGGAAGCCAAAAGAAAGAGACTAGATTCTACATGTCTGGTTCATTCAACCTCAAAGATTGAGAGACAACAGAAAGGCTGAGGTCGATGCTGAAAAATATAATATTTTCTTATTGATCTTTCGACCTGTTATGGAACATGCTGGACTTAGGAATGTTGGTAGGTAAGGATCTAGATTTTGTAAGGCCTGGGTCACAACCTACTGACCTCAGGGGGGCAGTGTCCTGCAACTTCTAGACACCTTTCTGCTTAAATTCACATGAACAAGCCTGACTGCAGGTCGGTTCCATAGGTCCAGGAACACATAAGACAATAACAGGACATGCCAGGAACTGAGGACATACAGACTAAAAATGAAGCTGCTGTGGGATTACGTGCAAAACATTTTGTTGGAGAAAAGATAAACATATATTTTATAGTTGTCTATCAAACCAAATGACCAGTTCTCCATTTCAACTTAACATATGTTGGACCAAATCCCTGATCTTTAATTAAGATTCCGCACAAATAAGGAGCTTGACTTCGGTTCCACCGTGATTACAGCGAAGACACCATCAACTCTTCACGGAACACTTTTGACATGAAGTGTAACTCAGCGTCACTTACTAAGACATGTCCAGCAGCTGGTCAAGGTCCACACCTCTGTAGGTGAACTTCCTGAAGGTACGCTTCTTCTTGATCTCTGTGTCCGCCTGAAACAGACGAACATCACTCCAGTGAGTGTGGCTAAACAGGTTAGCATTCATCACTGGACGGGCATTAATATCTTACAAATATATAATTATCCATCATGAAACACTAAATGGACAACTTCAAAATCCGCTTAGACAGTTTACAACACTATTTACTTTAAACTACATTTAAAAAGTGCGCTTATCTATCGGCTTAGGCGAGCAAAGTCGGGCTAGGCTAAGGCTAAAACAAAGCCCTTATGTGCAACTTTATCTGACATTTTCAGAAACAATTTTCAGCTACAACGTGAACGAAACTCTTCCCAGGTTAGACGGTACAACCAGGCTCCCCAACCACCAACGTAAAAGCTCAGATGGGAAAGGATTTCAGTTTAACAACCACTGCTCTAGCACGGATACCTACCATCTTGCCCGATGATCCAAGGGAAAAGAACGTCCACAAGTCTCGTTTGGTGTGATATCGCGGGATTTAATTCAAGAAGTGTTTTCCTCCGATTTTGTCATCTGTGACCAGCAGGTGGAGCATTTCGACCATAAAAAAACAACTATTTCCACTGTGAAGGTTTTACAAGTTATTTATTTATATATTATCTGATATAAACTGGTACCGATTGACGGCGTTCTGAATACAGACACTGTTTCTCTTCAAGTACGAGGCTGGGACTTGATGTTCACCATGGACAAAGAGCCCAAACATTCAGCCAGAGATGCAATAAAACATCCAAGTCAAAGTCCAGAAATAAATCCATTTGAGAATTAGTGGAAAAACTTGAAAACTGGTGCTAAAAGATGCTTTCCATCTGAAGCTTGAGCCTGAGTTGTTTTGCAAAGAGGACTGATTTAGTCAAATTTAGTCAATAGATGTTGAAATCTGGTAGAGTCCTACCCCAGACTGAACTGCAGACATATTATCAGTGGTGGTTGTACACAAAAATAATATCAAGATGTGTTCAGGTGACAGGAAAATTAATAGCATCTCCATAAAGCTTGTCAGCAGACAGTGGTGCTGACTTTGGATTTGATAAGAAAGAGTGGACCAACAGTAGCGGATGACATTTCTCCACAAATCATCAATGACTGTGGAAACACAACAAGCAAGTTGAATTCTGTGCCTGTCTTCTCTTCTCCCAGTCCCTGGAATTCCTAATGAAATGCAAAATTAATTTCTACTAATCTGAAAAGAAAAACTGAACCATTGAGCAACAGTTTTTTTTAGATAGATAGATAGATAGATAGATAGATAGATAGATAGACAGACAGACAGACAGACAGACAGACAGACAGACAGATACTGTAGAAATAAACTGAATTGAATAGGTAGATATTAATGAATTGATTATGAAGTTCATTGCAATGCAATAAGGAAACTCCATGTTGAAATTTTAAGTATCTGCTTAAATGAACCCAGAAAGAAGAGGATGGACTTGGATAGTTTCCTAGGTTTCATTTAAATTGAACTTCCTTATTCCTGTATAAGATTTCCCTGCAGCTTTAGTTATGCAGCTTTTTCTATCAAAACACAGATTTGTTTAAATCAAAAGTCACTGATATAAGCAGACCAAATATTCCAACAGATAGTTAAACTAAACTGTTTTGGGGCATGGCCTTGAAATGCTACTCTCTTTGTTGACATGCAACAGAGACATGTAAGTGTGGTGGGATATGAAGTGCTATTAACGAGACATAGGTCACCACAGGAGGGGGGAGTGGAGCATACAACAGAACAGAACTGAAGGCTGACTGTATTTTCAGTTTCTGTTCTCTTGTATCACTTCAGATGTCCACTGGAGTTACAGACCTGTAATTTGCAGAAGTCCTGAGATAACTCTGCAGTTTCAGAGGCTGACATTAACAGGAAAGATTAGTCTGGTCATGGCTGAAGGTTTTGCTAGTATATATATATATGGTTTGTATTTTGATTTTTGAAGATTGTTTTTTTTTACTTAAATATTTTTTTTTTCATAACTTCTTCAATTCACTTCACATATGTTTTTGGCCAAATTCTGATTAATGGTGGCCCCTCTTCAGACAAACTGACCACAGATTCTCAGTGTGAAGTATAATGTCCATGTGTCCAAAATGTGGTATTCTGATCTTTGAGCCATTTTATCACTCTTTAGCTTATCTTTAGTTGCATTGATTACTGTCTTTACAGGTCTGCCTAAAAAAATCATTCCTCCAGCCGCAGCTGATCCAGAACGCTGCTGCTGGTGTTCTGACTAAAACCACGTAGATAGAGCAGATCGCCCAGTTCTATAGTCTTTCACTGAGAAAATAGACTTTAAAATACTGTTGGTTGTTTATAAATCACTGAACAACTTAGCAACAAAAAACATCAAATATCTGCTGATGTATCAACCTTCCAGACCTCTTACATCTTCTAGTTTTGGTTCTGGTCTGCTCTGCATCTCCAGAACCAAAACTAAACATAGAGAAGCCCAATTCAGCTTCTACGTAGCACACGTCTGGAACGAACTTCCAGAAAACTGCAAAACAGCTGAAATACTGAATTCTTTTATATCAAGGCTAAAAACCCACCTTTTTAGAGTTGCTTTTCAATCAGTAACTGGAACATTGAGCAACTTATTTGAAATGTATTTGATTATTTTGATGACATTTGAGGAAAAAGTGTGACTGTATGATGTTTTTATGATGTAAAGAACTTCGAACTGCCTTGTTGCTGAAATGTGCTGTACAAATAACTTTAACATAACTCTGTGACGTGGCACTCCATCCTGCTGAAAAAACCCAGATGCAGGTTGTGATTGGACAGTAGGGAGAAGTTGCTGCCGAGGAGCATTTGGCTAGCAGCTGAGCTCAGGGAGAGAACAGTGAGGAAGCCCAGTCCCTTGGATCAGAAGCTGTTGGGATGTTTCAGTGTTGGCATCCTACACAATCCATGGATCTGATCAAAATGCTGTTGTCCAAAGGTCTTGACCTTGACCAAGTCAAATGAGGCCTGTAGAGTTGTAGATGTGTTTGGTGATCTCTTGGATGAGTTTATATGCTTTTAAGCCAATACTTGTAGCCTGGTTCACCTTCTGCTCCATGTTTTTTTTTTTTTTCCATTTGCTTATGATGTACTCCAATTCAATGGAGACTCAACACTTCAGAAATTGATTTTCCAGAACATTAATTACTGCGCTATGTTGAATTTCTTAAATCAGGAAATGATTTCCTCTATCCCCATGCAGACACTCACACACATTTGCTTTGGCTTAATTACAGCTCAGTGTGTTCTTTCAGAGAACTTTTTATTGAGTCCATATACTCAAGTTAATTACTAAATTAATTATTTCAACTATCAATTGCTTCGCCCTTGGCATTTACTTCAGTTATCTAAAATATAGCAATCTGAAACAACCCAGAGTGACAAAGAAATTGAGAGGATGCTTTTTCACAGCCATGTACCTTTTTGTTCAGCTATACTGCAGTAAGTGTTAAAGGAACTGAACTGATCTGGTATGAGGAAGTTTCATTAGCTTCTAGAGAAATACTCAACCCAAGACATGCCAAAATAAATAACAGACACATCTTCAAGTGCTGGGTTAGGAGGTTGTGCTGCAACAGGACATTCCAGTTTTTCCTGCTTTTGGGTAAAAACCTGAGCTCAGAAATTAGAAAAAAAAAAAGGACCACAACTAATGTATACATTTTATTAAACCACTTTCACATGTTTAGTTCTCCTCTATGGGCAACAATATTGCAAACATTGTTCAGACTCAGCATAAATAGCATCATAAATGATCAAACATAATGTTAGGATTGTTCGCATGTCAACCATTGTTTATGAAATATTCACTTAAACAGTCACTGAAAAACAATAAATCCAGTATTCTTGCTTGGAATGTTGGAAACTCATGCTGCCTCTGGTTCAAAGAAAAAAAAAAAACATTTGTCCAGTTAGACTGGTTATGCAAACAAAGCAACAATTTCCTGCACTAAAGATAAAAAAGGAAGACATTTGTAAGAATAGGAAAAAAACAAAACTGTTCCAACAAGATCTGTATTTTATCCAATGTTCTGGTGCTAAACAATAAACCAAGTCAAACCATTGGTTTCAGGTGTAATCGCTATATATTTTTAAGTATAAAAAAGGATGAATCACAAAACTACAGTTCATCATGATATGTGTATCAATTAGAGCCAACGACAAATTCATACAATACTAAAAGGATGGGACCTGAAAAGGCAGCTCAACATCCTGTGGATATAATAAAAAAAAAAAAAAACACCTGCCTGCCTCCATGCTAACATCACCTCCCTCCTTTTAATAATCTGTCCCGTCGTCAAACACCTGCTCCTCTTCCAGGTATCCCTGGTAACCTTCGTCATGGTAGTCAGGGAAGTATTCTCGTCTGCTGCCGGCACCATCCTGATCATTGGGGACATCTACAGCATTGGGGCAGTACTTGGAGTCGTAGATCTGCCGTCCCAGACCAAAGTTCTGGCCGCTCTGATTGGCTCCCTGGCTGTACCCCATCTGCAGGGACATGGTGCTGTTGTCGCACTTGTCTGTGCCCAGTTTCTGGTCATAGATGGCCCGCCTGGTCCCAGGAGCGGTCATCCCAGCCTGGAGGAAAACATAATAATTTTTCCATTCAGGCTGCAGCAATTTAAAAACCAGAACACCAACAGTTGCTGCTTCAATGGAGATACAAGACAGACGAAGAAATGAAAGTGACTAAAGTGCCTGACCAATAGGAAGGAAGCATAAGCTTTTACTTCTTGCAGGTTTTTATGCAACATATTGGTGTTGAGCATTTTTAAGAGGAAGATTTCCTTTAATATTAAAAACAAGACTTAATTTCGAGGGGGCAACATTAATATCTTGTAAAACTAAAGTTGAGTTGAATACAATACACAAGCAGTTGGTTTCATTTGAGTACTTGAGTATTTTATTTACACAGATTTTGTTGGGCAAAATTAGTTTATATTTATATTGCTATGGATTTTATTAGAGGTGTGCCAATCGATCGGCCACCAATCATAATCAGCCGATTTCCGTGAAAAAGTGTATGATCGGTGATAACCGATCACCGTCTCTTGTTCCCAATCACCTGTATCTCATTCGCAGCCTGCATGTGCAGCTGATCTCCTTTTTTCTTCACACTGCGTGATAGGTACTTTTTCTCGAACCTATATTAAAGAACCACAGACAACATATATGAATTTTAAGGCAAAGCTTTTGCAAAAGGAGAAATCTCCGCCAACCGCCTCTCCAGGCCGTTCACAGAGAGTTCTGATCTGCTTCTGCGTGAGCCCCTGTTTTATTGTCAAAGCAGAACAGCCACAGGAAGCAGTCAGGAAAACAACAGAGGTCGTAAAACTTCTAACCTAAACAAACCAGCCAGGTGTGATATCTGATCTACGGTCTGAGCCCAGTTCAAATCTCGGTCAAGCTGTTAACAAAACAAAATACAACTGCTCACAGGCAGTTAGGAGGTATTCTGATTGATAAGAATTTAGGGTCTGGGAAACACAGAGTTAACTGTTTCACATGAAGATGAAACAGACTGTCCTGACCTCCAGGTCAGTACATAACATTAGACTGAATATGAACTAAAGTAATAACAAAATGATAATACCAAAAATCTCTATCACTGCGCAAGCGCACAGCAACAAATCCTAAGCGATGTGGTAAGGAACCATCATGCTCTGAGAGTGAATGGGGAAGTTTGCGTGTTCCGCCGAAGAAATACCTTGGGGTTGAAGCACGTCAAAATGAATCAGCACAACGAATCTAATGCGACATTTAAAAGACAAGCACTTGACGGAGTTTGGCTACATCGAGGCTCACTGCAGCGATCCGGAGCGATCAAATAGCAGGTAAAGCAGCGCACAACTACCAATACTCACCCGGAAGACCATACTGGTCTGAAAGCTAAACAAAATAACCCAATACTTTAAGTCAACGAGC
>NW_015113049.1:324097-327303 GCF_001443285.1 Poecilia latipinna
AAAAAAAATATTTGTATTAAAACTATGTAACAACATGAGATAGATCCATCCATCCATTTTCTAACACCCTTGTCCCTACTGGGGTCAGGAGGGTGCTGGTGCCCATCTCCAGCTAACGTTCTGGGCGAGAGGCAGGCTCACCCTGGACAAGTCGCCAGTCTGTCACAGGGCAACACAGAGACAAGCAGGACAAACAACCATGCACCCACACACTCACACTTAGGGAGAATTTAGAGAGACCAATTAACCGGACAGTCATGTTTTTGGACTGTGGGAGGAAGCTGGAGTACCCGGAGAGAACCCACGCATGCACAGGGAACATGCAAACTCCATGCAGAAAGACCCCAGGTCAGGAATCGAACCCAGAACCTTCTTGCTGCAAGGCAACAGCTCTACCAACTGCGCCACAGTGCAGCCCCCATGAGATGGATAATTACTGAAAAAAATAAAATAAATCGATGTCTCCTCCCTGTGTTCTGCAGAATTACTCAGTCAGAAACAACCAATCAGAACCAGCATTAATCAGCTAGCCGCTCTTCAGAAGTAAAGATTCACTAGCTCAGTATTGTTTATTTTGATGAAACCTGCATTTGACTTTGAATAAATATTTCTTTTTTCGACATTATTTTAGGTAGGCAGTGTTATGAGATTTATTTCACTCATATATAATTTAAGCTGTTGAGAACTTTACTGTTAAATATTGTTATACTGATTGCAGGTTTTTCAGTTATCCTTTTGACTGAATAGCTGCTGTACTGTGCCTGCAAGTATTTTGTAATTTATTTCTAAATTAGGTGAATTTATTGCCAGATCATTTTTCCATTTTGCCAGATCACATAGCAGCATTTATACCTAAAGCGAAAAATTTACAGCCAATCCAGGTGATCGGCAAAGATTGGCTTAATGGGTGATCGTATCGGAATCGGCAGCAAAAACCTGATCGGAACATTCCTAGATTTTATTTTTCTGTGAGAACGTATTGTCTGACTTCGTATACGAATATATTTTTCATTCTGGTGACCGTTTAAGGAAAATAAAAAATAAAAATCTGTTTTGAAGTTGCATGTTTGTTTGGCCAAATCCAATTAGAAAGAAACCCCTAGAAAATGTGTAATATGATCATATATCATATTTTGAGGTAATACCGCCCCCTCTTCTCTTTGCTCACTTCCCCTGAAGCCCAAGAGCAGTGGCATAATGAGACAGTGATGCATTACCTGACTCGCTCCCTTGTTGGTTCCCATCTGCAGGCTGATGGTGGTGTTGTCCATGGGGGGCTGGATCTGAACCTTTGGGTCATACAAATGCCTCCTGGTGCCATATGCATTCATCCCAGCCTGGCTGGCACACTTGTTGGTCCCCATCTGCAGACAGGAAGGGCAGAAGAGGGTAGCTAAAGCAGACAGGATGGTCTGGATTATAGCAGTATTTGAAGTGTGGAGAAATGTGATGCTCGTTTATCCACTAATCCGTGTTTCCCAACCCTGGTCCTCAAGACACACTGCCCTGCATGTTTTAGATGTTTCCCTGCTTTAACACACCCCATTTAAATTATTCAGAAAAAGCTTGTTAATCAGCCATCAATTGAAATCAAGTGTGTTGAAGCAGGGAAAGACCTAAAACATGCAGAGCAGTGTGCCTTGAGGACCAGGGTTGAAAAACACTGCACTAATCATTTAATGCATGATTCAAGTTTCAGTCAGCTGTTACAAAACTGTACCAAAGCATGCTGAAAACACTTGAACATGTCACTTGACAAGTTCCTTAGCAACGAGGCAAACAAAAGTGTTACCAGAACAATGAGTAAAGCAGCTACTGAAACAGGCTGTTTATGAAGTCAGGAGCTATTCTAGTTTCACACTGTGCAGCAAGAGATGAGGGCATGTCAGCTCAAACATTTTCTACAAATATCTCAAGAGAAAATCTAAACCCAGATGCAGGTTGTTTTCCAAAGACAGTAACAGTCACTGCATACCAATATGCATTCAGTCATGGGAAACAGCAACTCTAAATAAGGGGAGGTGCTATTAACTAATACAGACCTGTAAGCCAATGACGCACTGTCCAGCCTTCAGCTTTTCCTCGTCAAACATCCGCTCCTGTTTGTCTGCATACTTGATGCCGATGTCCACCCGGGACTGGCAGCCCTTGGTCTTAGCCTGGCAGAGGACAAAAAAAAATGTTCAAGGAGTTCTGACACTCATATTGAAGCAGAGGGGAAAAACAAACAAGCAAAAAAAAAACAAACAAACAAACGAGACACATTAAAGCCAGAACACAGAAACCCAAAACTACTGTTCTGGTGAACTGCTAGGTAACCACTCCCCTCTGACACACCCCTTTGCTGCACCTTTTTGCAGCTTCTCTCCGCCTGTTAGTGAGAACCAGGTGGACTCAATCTCCCAGCAATCAGAGTGTAGGCACTTTTGGTGCGACTGACCTGTCACTCCTGTTTAAGAGCATCAGAAGCAAACAGTGCTGGTAGCATGTAAATTCAGAACTGTGCAATAGTTTCTACAAACTGTAAAAGACAGCCGGTAAGCCTCACAATGCTGTTGCTCATTGCTGAACTTTATTGGAGCAGCAAATGAACTCTGATTGTATCAAACTGTTTAATCTTGTTGAAGTCAAGCTAGTAAGTTAAAAAGAAAGAAGAAAAAATACACTTGGTGTTTATTGGTTAAAGTAGAAAGGGAAAAAAAGAAATGTCAGAATGTTTCAAAATATTTAACAAAATGTTGATAAAAATGCTAATTTATTTATTGCTATTGAATTTTACTATAAAATATTTGCTATTTATTATACTTTTGAAATAACTGGTTTAAAGGGGGTGGAAATCTGATTATTCACAATGTATTTATTTGTTAGTTTTAGAATGTAATAGATGTGTTTCTGTTTCTTTTGAGGTTTTTCACCTGCACCTGTGTGCTTTGTGGTCCATCATACAAAAAATAAAGATGAGTCAACTAAATTAAAGGCTCTTTGAGTGAAATCCAGTTCAAACTTCACAGTGGAAACTATCCCTTTCAAGTGGGGAATCACACAGCAAACCAAACCTGACAAAACTTGACAACTACTGCCATATTATCTGATTACTACAATGATGACATCTGAACCCCAACATCCATTATAAAAAACATCTTTAAAGCTGAAAATAATTCTACTTTACTGTAAAATAGTTTATCCTGCACTTATGTTTAACCAAG
>NW_015113049.1:330643-348271 GCF_001443285.1 Poecilia latipinna
AATGGGATTGCAGCAGGTTTCATTTTACACCATTATGATAGAATTAAGATGTTTATGAATTACAAAAACCAACATGTACTCATTTAGTAACTTATGTTAAATATACATGTTGTGTTATTTGCATGAGAGTCAATTGCTTTTGTAATGATTATTAATCTGCTCTACAAAAATTAGCCTATGCAATATGTCCAGCTTTTCGCAATTCTGTAATCACAAAAAGTCACGCAAAACAAAAAAACAAAACAGATTTGCACATTTTTAAAGCAAAATGACAAGAAAAAAAGAATAGCACTGAAATGGAGAGCCGTGAGCCACTGCAACTATACATGCTGCTATAGCACCACAGGGATGGGAAAAATAACACAAAGCCATTTGCACTCTTTTCTTGCTTTTGGTGTCAGCTGTGCCACACAGACTTGTTGCCATAGCAATTGATTGCATATTTCTTTGCAATTAATCCCAATACATTAATTGCATTGTTGTGAAACATTTCCCACACAAAGAACAGAACATTCAGTCTGTTGCAGTATTGTTTTCAGGCTTGATGTTTATATAGCTATTATTAATAAGTGATCATCTGAAGACAGTGGCAACTTTTTAGCTAATTTAAACACCAGCTCTGCTGATGATCTGTCAGTTATCCTGTGGGTTGCCTTTTTTTCCCCTGAAACAAAAGACAACACTGAATTCTGCAGTACAGCTACATGTTAAGGTTGTCAAAGTCAAGCTAGCATAACTGAGGGGGGGCAGCAGGGGGGAGCTTGCCATGTGACTTCACATTGTAATGTGTCTGTACAGTCAGTATCATACTGGTTACTAACAGGATTAAGCCAACCATTTGCTTAATCATGTCATTGTCCTTAATCTGTTTAAATAAAGGCTCTTAATGAGCAGATGGCTCAAGTAACAATGTATTCATTTTAATTCCCCAAGCCAAAGAAAGTTTTGAGTATTTTTTTCCTTTCACTGGCTTGTGGAAAAGGCTGAATCTTGTGCAATAAAGCAGCTCCAACAGGTGGATTTGTTCCACCATCTTTTACTTTTGGCACAGCAATTCCCCAGCTAGAACTTAAAGGAACAAACTCAAAATTTAAAAGTAAAAATTTTTTATCTGGACAAGTCTTTTTATAGACTTGAAATTTAGATGCCTACATGTTAACCTTTAGATCCAGCACTAAACTAAAGCATGGACTGAAACTAAACAGGACCTCCTGTAAGACATCATGGGTGTAGAAGGTGTTTGTGAAGGTTAGTTGAGGACTCACCATGCTGGCGAGGGCGAGCAGCGTCGTCTGGACCTGCGTCATGTTGCCGTTCTCAAACAGGTCATTGGCTTCAAAGATATCATGAGGCTTCAGGCCGTATATTGTGATGGCTTTGATGAAGTTGGTCAGGTTCTCCAGCTAGGACCACACCAAATCCAATGTTTATTCAAGATTTTCACTGTTTGCATGAGTTCTTTACTTTAATAAAAAGCTCAGACAGAAAGCCAGTTCTGCAACTAATCAGCAGGAAGCCATCATGACGAGGCATGACTTGGAGCACTGTTAATGGTCTTGTCTGTGTAACAAACAGCCTTCTGTTCTGTAAAGGAGCCACTCCTTGCAGTGGATCAGAAGAAAAGCAGATTAATTGCCAGCTAACTCACCTGATGCCAGTTCAGAGCTGATTGGTTGATCTTTTTCACAGAGCCTGGCTGCAGTTTGTTGATGAGGCTGGAGAAAAGAAGAGGGGGAAGTTATCAAGTAAAAAAAAAAAAAAAAACACAATCACGACTCCTGAGGCTCAGCATAGTGAACTCCTGGGAGCGCCACTTACTCGCACAGGATGACTCCATTTTTCAGGCCTTTTTGGAAGTCTGGTCCAATGGGACAGCCGGTGATGTCCTCGATCCAGATCCTGAGCTCCTCTTCTTTCTGAGGGTCATACTTCTGTGCAATCTGGCCAGGCAAAGGTCAGAGGTCAAATATGTGTTTCACACAGTTCCAGATTTTCAAACAGTAAATGCAGTTTTGTATTTGTAAGCAGATTAAAAGCATTCATTTCCACTAGTGATACACCGATTGCAGTTTTCTGGCCAATCACTAATCTTTAAAAAAAAAAAAAAAAAAAAAAAAAACCTGACGATTTTGTCCGATATCGATTGTCTTTAAAAAGTCACTGAAAGAGTAAAAAGATAACCAAGGCAACAATGAGGTGATTGTTAACCGCACACGTGCAGCTGGAACCTCAATCGGCCCTCTGTCACTGCAGAGCAAAGATGACAGTGGCTGATTTTCAGATTAGATACGATCAGTTTTTCTTGTAAATATTGGTCGATCTCTCAAAATGAAGAAAATCAGGCCAAGTTTATGAGTGCACCCCTAATTCCCACCATAATCTCCTCCTCGCTTGATGGATTCACTCATTAGATGCTAATGTGTATTTAATAAGTCTGCAGGGGTTGAAGATCAATATTTGTATTATTTTCTCAAGAGTAAATTACTATTGTGTTTGTTTTATTCAGTTTTCATGTGCTGAATTTTTAATAAATTCATCAGCTGGAGGAACCCACTTGTGTCTGAATGTGCTTTGAGCGAATTACAGCATCATTTTATGGCAAAGTAACTATATTAACTTCAGTTATAAAATGCTGTATATATAAAATGAAAGATATTTATATTGTAATTCATAGCCTTGCAGTTGGGCCACTCTCTCTTTAAAAACTTCTCTAACAGGAAGTCATCACGACATGGTTCCTCTGTTAACTCTTTAATAACATTACCAATTTTGTACTGGTAAGTAGTTTTAAAAACCAGGTCTTTGTTCTACACCTAGCTTCATCCAGAGCGTCTGGGCTCTCGGCTGCTCCGAGGAGGAGCTGCACCTTGAGGTGGGGATAGGTCCAACCAGCCATTTTTGCCCAGCTGCCATGGAGATTAAAGCATTTCTCCAACATGCATGACAGCATGAAAGAATCAAAGAAACACTCCAGGTGTATTTTTGATGAGACAACAATAGAACACAATGTAAAGCTCAAAAAAGTGTATTTTACATAATACTGCCCCTTTAAGACATTTGCCTCATTGCTCACAGCAGTGATCATAGAGGGGTTTGTCACATAAATAAAGGAAAACACAACACACAACGATTTCCTGTTTGCTAAGCTGCTCCGTTTTCCTGAGAATCACAGAGAGCCAAGTTGCTAAAAATGGGGCGGGATTGTGAGTGGTTACTGATTTCTAAGAATTTCATTTGTCACTGAGACAGTAAGCAGGAGAACAGCAGCCAGTGTTTGGCCTGCAGGAAGACAACTGTGGTCACATAAACAGTGATTGGGTCTGCAGTGACAGGAGCAGTGGAACAGGGGAGACCCAGAGTGAAACAGATCAACACTTCTGCTCCCCCAGTGAAGGTGTTGAATTGTGTGTGTGTGTGTGTGTGTGTGTGTGTGTGCGCGCAGACTCTCCAGGCCCAACACCACCACAAAGGAGCTCACAGCTGGCTGCACTCTAAGGAACAGCTACTTTCTAATTAAACTCACTTCCTTCAGATAGCCACCTATTAAAGACAACAGTGGCAAGCTGGATTGCCCACAAAGAATCTGGAAGATGTAATTTATAGTGACAAGCTGAGCACTAGGAATTTGGCCCCCAGCCCTAGAGTAAAAAAAAAAAAAAAAAAAAAAAGCTCAATGAGGCAACAAGAAGCAGGACTCGGCGTGCTGATCCAGGGAGATAACACATTCTGCACCAATAAGCAAAAAGGTTACTGTAGCTAACAGACTAAACTTCTCACAGAACAACTCATCTGTATGTTTAAGGCAGTTCCAAAGGGAAAGGGTCCAAACTTCTCATTTATATCCCATTTTCATCTGCTGTTCCATGGAGATGGAGAAAATTGTCATAACAACCACAAACTCTTTCTGCCTCCAATGCCAAACAGAGAAATTAGATTCCCACTTTGATGTGATTCCTTTAATCCCAAATAAGAAATCAGGTAGTCTTCCTTTAAATGTAGCCAACGGTAACATCATCCCTTACACTTTGTTTTATTTTAACCCCCCCCCCAACTCCCCCCCAGAAAAACAAAAAAAACATCACCTTTAATGTGTGAACTTGTGAAAAACAGCAGTTCATCTTTTAAATGCCTCGCATTTCTGAGTTATGAAAGGAAATGCCACTGCAATGAGCAAGGAGAGAGGCAGCAGTAGACAGAGGGAAATCCGCATAGTTTCTGCTGAAGACAAGAGAGAGGGATAGGGAGGGGGACTTTGACCCCTTCTCCCAAACAAGGCCACTTCCAAAGAACACAGATGGAAAAAATATCTGAGGGATGTGGAGGTATGTTATAGTCTTTGGAAAGAGACAGGAAAAACCAAAAAACTGAGAAGTCTTCACAACAAGAAGTGCAACTTGGCCAGCAGCAGCCTGGTTCAGTCATTAAAACAAAACAAAAGATGTTTTGTTTTCAAGAAAGCTTCATGTATTAAATTCCTCATGGCGTGCTGCTTAACATGTTGAAAAGCATGCCCAAATCTCCAGCATCAGCTTATAGCAGAGGTTCCCAAACTGTGGGGCGCGCTCCCTGGGAGGGGGGGTGTCATGCCATTGCAGAGGGGGCGCGGGAAGCCGTCTGGATGAAAAAAAAAACCAAACAAAAAAAAACATGAACACTGTATGTGCTGGGTAACTGGCCAACTCTCTGTTATTTGTATGTCAATTTAGGGCAGGGGTGTCCAAAGTCGGTACTCGAGGGCCAGCATTTTTGGGGGGCAAAATGAATGTACGTAGCTGAAAATAGACACCAACATCGGTAGCCTACAAGGTACTTGTTAAGCTTAAGGTTCTGTATTGATATTAGCTAGTCATCTTTTAGCTAACTTTACCTGCATCCAACAGCTTTACTCAACTCAGTCGGTTAGTTTGGAGGGAAAAACTGTGAAAAGTTCTTTGCGTTTTGCTGGTTTGCTGCCGTGATTCTATCACAAACCTACGTAGCTCCGCACAGCAGCAGCAGGTCTCCTTCACAGGTGTAAACCCAGCGAGAGCGTCGTAGCGCTCATGTTGCATTTAAAGGCGGCTCGGAAAAACAGGTTACAACATGTTAACAACGGCTGAAACAGTTTTAACTGCTGATAAAAGTGACAGAGGACACAAATATGGGAAGACCCTACTGTATCAAATTGACATAGGAATAACAGAGAGTTGGCCATTCTAAGGTAAAAACCCAGCGCATACAGTGTTCATGTTTTTTTTTTTTTTTTTTTCATCCAGAGGGCGCGCCCCACAGTTTGGGAACCTCTGTTCTAAGGAATTAAGATGAGAAGGATTAGATTTTAAATTTATAGTTCAAAAAAAAGAAAAAAAGAAAAAAAAACACCAAGTAGAGACTAGATTACTTTATATTATTTGAATCATCTTAAATTTCAATACTTTTGTCACAATCTAAACCACTTTGTATCAGATCAGTCCTCAGAACCAGCAACCAGAGTTACAGGACATAATTTGCAGTTCGCAAGTTAAAAAAATAAAGAATAAAAAATTTACCTTGAAAAGAATTTTTATGTGTCTTGGTAAATTTCAATTAATCATGGTAAACAATTAAATTTTAAGTATTATTGAAATTTTTATTTTTACCATTTGTTCCACAATTTGTTCTACAAGAGCCTTAATAAAAATCAGTAAATTTGAAAATCTAATTAAATGCAGTTACTGTGTGCAGTTTAATGATAAACACTTCAAGTGTCCTGCAGATTTTTTTTCAAACGAGAATTTTTTTTCAAGAGTAGTTTGTGGTGCTATGAATGCTGTGCCATGCAGTCACAACCATACAGCTACCAAAAAATAGTTTTTATAATAATTTTTACTATTATCACAAAAGTACTAAATATTGCAATAAAATTCTATGTCCATGTCACCCTCCCCTACCCTAGAGAGTATATTTAGTGTACAACAATGCATTCCTAGGATAACCTCCATGAAGTTGGTACCAGGGTGGCCTCATGGGGAGGAGATGAGAGTATTTTTTGCTAGTGTCATCTATGTTGGTCATCACTCACACTTTTATTTAAAGCAATTTAATGTACATTCCTGTATTATGCTTGGCATACTGTTAGTAAATGTAGGATTCTCATATGGATAAGAGAGGTAACATTTAATAAGAGTACAGGTATTCAAACCAAAACAAGAGAAATATAGTGTGATAGGTAATCAAGCTTACTTGATTAATTCAACCCAGATTTGAAACTACAGATTTAAAGCAGGACCATCATGCCAAAAAAAAAATGCACTGATAATGTCATTTGTCTTTAATGATAATCCCGCCCACGTCTGATCGTCCAGAGTACTTTAGATTTTACTGGATCTGATGGTCCGGATTCCTTAAAACCAGTCAAACAGAACTTCACCGAAGTGAAGCCAACTTTTCAAACTTTCTTATGAAGAGGTATGCAGGCTACCTTAACAAGGTGCTTCCCTCATGAAGGCCGCTTAAGTTACACATATTGGGTTCGTTTTGTTAAGCGTTTCACAAACACAGGGACATTTTCACAGAGGGAGTCAGGGGTTAGAAATATGACCGCAGAGAAGAAGTTAAATGACGACCAACAGCACGGAAACGCAATGACTGGAGGGGAGCAGTGAGAAACGACCTCAGAATAAGAGATAGACTTTACAAAGGGTTATGACAGACAATCATAATAGGGACTAATAGGTGAATTACATTATCTGCTAATGCGGGTCACAATGCAGGGCGGCTGGCTGCACGCGGGGAAGAAAGTGCTGCGGGATAACTTTTTGCCACGACAAAACTTGGTTGCCACAATGGGCAACGCCCATAGGTTTTAAGACTTACTTTCGTAAACACGAGAAACAATGAAATTTAACTTCAATATCTTATTACTACAAGTTATTTCAAGTTGTTTAAAAAGTTTAGTTTCTCGACGACAAGAAGTGAAAAAGACAAAATTAACTTTTATGTCAGGCTTTTGTCTCCTTTTCACCTCCACCTTTAAACTTGGCTGCGCGTGGCAAAATGGAGGCCAGGTGACTTCGCAACTCGCGTTCCATGAAAACTACACGTGTAAATAACGGAAAGAAAACTTTGTTACGAGTTAGTTTTTAATTATTACACACAACGCACTTACCTTGTTTTTCACTTCTGCAGATAACCCATAGGTGGGACCTTTGTTGAAGGAAGCCATTGTTAAACTGTTGACACTTCTTTTCTCAAATAAATTAAAAGGAGCACACCGACGTCTGAAAATAAACTGCTCTTAATTATATTCGACTGTCTCTGCCAATGAGACCCTGTAGAGAACAAACTACTTCCTCTCGTTTTACGGCCGCCAATTAGAGCGCTCCCACGGTTTAACAGTCAAAGAGAAATATAGAGATAGTACCCTGCTCTCAGTCCTCCTGCTTCTGCGTGTGGTTTACCGGGGCAATTTGAACCACCACATGGAGGTGGATTTTTATTGGGTGGAGCCTGAACAAAGCTGGTTATTCCTTCCTTTTATAGAAAGCTATCATTTACATTAAATACGTCATGAGCACCAGATTATATAATTTGATAAATCTGTTTACGCAAGATTCATATCTTGTAGTCAGGTTGTAATGTGACAAAATACGGTAAAGTTCAAGGGTTATTTGAAAACCACAGTATGTATGTATGTATGTATGTATGTATGTATGTATGTATGTATGTATGTATGTATGTATGTATGTATACATACATGTATGTATGTATGTATGTATGTATACATACATGTACATAAATATGCATATGTACATAAATATGCATACATACATGTATACATACATGTATGTATGTATGTATGTATACATACATGCATATTTATGTATGCTTCCATTTACCTGTGGGACAATAAGGTTGCTTCTTCTCAATTCTATCCAGTGTGCTTGAATTCCACTGTTTAAAAGAAACATAATTTGACAAATAATATTATTTAAGGAAAGAAATATGAGTGAGATAGTAAGTAGGGTTTTTTATCTATTTTAATAAGATGGCTTTTTCCTTAATAACCACAGCTGTTCACTAGCAACGTGCCTCAGGGTTAAGAAGTTCAGTTTGCTAGCAACGTTTGACTTTAGCATTAGCCGTAACTCTCTACTAGTCATGGTGCACGTGGATTTTCCACCTTCCTAAAGTGAAAATACATTTTTAAAAATACCCAGTAAAGTCGTAATTTCCACTGCGAAGGTCAGAGTTCGTTGATAAATCCCGAGTTTAGCTTAAGACATGTTTCTGTGTGAATTATAAAGGGGTCATTGGAAAGGTTTCCACACAAATATTAAGAAATGACTTCTCTTGCTGCTTTATGTACTCTTTGGTTTAATTTTGTTAATCGATCCTTGGCTCCACCTCCTCCTTCTCTTCCTCTAGCCGCGATTTATAACGAAAAGTCCTTATATGGAAGGAAACTTCCCAAATTCCTGAATGGGGGAGTGATCCATAGGGCCCACCCTGCATACCAGACGTGCAGCGGACGAGACGGATTGTCGCACTTTTCTGAGTCACAGGGGAAAAAAAGTTAGTTTTTTTTAAAGCAGTGAAGATAGCAAGCTGTTGGCATGACGTAATGCCGAAGGGTTCATCACGTCTAGCTTCAGATGGCATGCCAGGATACTGATGTCCGTAAACACATCAGCACTTTTGACCTCAAAAGTGCTGATGTGCTGTTAGTTTTTACATCTTTCAGACTTACCAGTTTCTTAATCTGGGAATAAAAACATGCACATTTAAACTAGATAAATATAACAAATATAAATCACATCACAGCTTCTTCCTCACTCCGTGGAAAAGATGGACGATCTTAGACTGACCCCAACGAAAGATAATAGCACATAGCTTTATCAGGGAGTAATCTCAAACTTAAATTCAGAGGACTTTACTCACTTGAAAACTCAGATAATAATAATAATAATAATAATAATAATAATAATAATAATAATAATAATAATAATAATAATAATAAGCAACTTGCATGGGCTTCTCACATCGTGTCTGCTGCAATGGCAGCTGGTCTGGTCTCTGATCTCACAGCAGGTGGAGCTTCTCTGTGTCTGTGTTGTCATGATCAGGCCACAGCTGTGTTCCTGATGATGTCATCCAGGTGTACTCAGAGTTGACTCTGTCACAGGAAGGGAGGATCATTACACATCCAGATATCCGCGTCAGATAGTATGTAAAGAGTTTAAATCTGTGACATGATTAAGCAATCAAACTGAGTCTCAAAGGGCAAGCACTGGTCAGTGGTCAGACACAGAGAGCTCATTTTTAATGGCTGTTTAGGATTTTTTTTAAAAATATTACATCTGGGGTCTTGATACATTGTGTGACCTTTCAGATGAGTTCTTCCAACTAAATTCATATTACGCTGAGCAATAACCGCTTACATAACACATTTTTGACACAACCTGGACTATTTGCACCCCCTTCTGGACATACTGGGTACATGTCCATAATAATGCACGACAAAAGAACAACCTCAGCACTCCGGGTTGTATCAGAAATGTAGCTTTGTAGAAATAGTAGTAAAGTTCTTAAAAATGTATGAAAATTGAGTTGGTTGCTAAATGTGTCGTTTTAATAATCTTACACAGGGATCTGCTCTGGTATTTGGGCTTTTAAGCACAGCCAGCCCAAGGCAAAAGTGAACGAAGCAGCTGCTTAGTGTCCCCCGGCCAGGGGGAGGAGTATTTAATAATTCAAACACAGTTCACCTCCTGAATTGTTTTCATCTCGTTTCTTGTTTGCATACAACCGAATGAGATAATTTTTATGTTTACACCAGTATTTTGTAAATGATTGAAAAGCATTTAATAAACATTTTAATAGATCTATAAGTTGTTGGTTCTTGTGTCTCAGCTGGGTTCATATTTCATCCATCCATCCATTATCTTACACCCTTATCCAGCGATCAACAGGTGAGAGGTGGGTCAGGTCGCCAGTGCATTTCATGCACGCTGTAACTGAAAGTAAATTTAAACAAGTAATCGACCCTCTTCCACATGCTTGTGACAACCAAATGAACAACCCAGTTTACTGAGCCGATGTCTTTACAGCTTTCACCATCATCATCATCATCATCATCATCATCATCAAAAAATCTTTTCAGAGAAGTCATTGTTGGTCCCTAATTGAAAGCAGAGTTCAGATAAAAAGACTGCTGGGTCCACCTGGGCTCCAGATCTAATTTTGTTTATGATTGATATTCAAAACTAAATTTACCAGAAGGAAGAAATGAAATGTTTTACATTTCTCTTTAATTATGACTTATAGCTTATGAATTTTTTAAAAATAAAACTAGAATATTAGACCAAGTCAAAAAATATATTTGTGGCTATTGCTGAAAAAGCTATCTAATTATAAAGTACCACATGCAAGTATATCAAGCGAAGATTGAGTGGAAGGAAAACATCTTAGCAAAAGGTTCCAAAGCAACAGGGATAATGGCAAGTTTAGGGGACTGCAGTAGAGCCGCAACACACATTTCTCCAGAGAACAGAGGCTGGAACCACACACCAGCTGACAGAAACCTGCTGGGCCTCAGATCCACAGGCTGACCACTGCACTGAAAAGTCATTCATATAAAAATACTAACTTCAAATATTTACTGCATAAACTCTCCAGTACAGTTTTATTAGTCTTTCAATTCCAGTAGCTGCAATAGTTAACCAGAATAAACACCTGAAACAGATCACTGTGTAATGAATACAAGCTTCTCTTTTTAAAATTCAAATACTAACTGGCTAAGGCCTGAAGGCATTGACATTTTGGATCCATTGTTAAGAAACAGTTTTTATTTGTGTGAGTTCTTCTTTAAAGGTTTAATATTAAAGTTCAGTTACCATAGAAACATCTGACAAAAAAAAAAAAAAAATCCACCAGCACTGAAAAGGTTTAAGAAACAATTTCACTCTCAAAACCTATGGTCACCAATCCACTTGAAAACTAGACCTTTAACACGTCACCATAACAGGAAGCTCCATGAGCCAGAACCACCTTGAAAATGAGCCACAAACCAGCTGAGGAAACTGAAGATTTAGATCATTTATTTTTCAAACAATTTAGAGATGTTAAACACTGAACAAAAAAAGACGCCCCAGTCAGAACTCCAGAAAACAGATTCTTAACCTGTTGTAGCATTTGTCCTTATTGCCAGCTGTGTTGTTGTGCAGTTTTTAGTTTTTTTTACCATCGCCTACAGCTTGGTGAAAGCTTCACCTTTCCCCAGATCACCGTGTACAAAAGTAGCAGAAATCACTGCACGTACCATGGGATGGCGCTTCGATCATGGGACTTTGGATTCTGGCGCATAAACGTACAGACAGGCATGTTTAATGCAGAAGCAAATCCAGATTTACCATTTTACCAAGGCACATTGGTAGGGAAGAAAAAAACCCTGAAAAAAACTAAAGAATGAATTAACAGAAAGACTACACAGAGGCCAATTTTGATTGAAATCATGAGTGTGGGAGTGAGTGGTGCTTTTAAACTGGACTCAAATCAAATACTGCTGCTTATCAGATGAGAAATTTCAAGAATGTTTGATCCTGATGCCTTTTCCACTGACTTGGACGCAAAAGGAATCATACCTGCAGATATCCAAGTGACCTTTGGAAACATCACATGGGTACCCATACGTTCACCTGGGTTGGTTCACTCAAATAATGAGACAGAACTTCAGAAGGCAAACAATGTCTTAAGAGGCAACTAAATGGGTTTGAGCATTTGAACACATCCTTCCAGATTGGTTTTGCCCCCCTCCCTCACTGACCTGTTTTAAATGAGTAATCAGCACTTTTGGAACCATTTGAACTATGTGCCCTGACACTGAACAGACTCTTATAAGACAGAAAGAGTTAAAGTTGCTGAATGGTTGATTTGGAATGTAACTAACTGGAAATATTTAGCCAATCTCAAAGAAAGAAAAAAGAAAAAAAAGTTGGTGAGACTCATGATGACAACATTGTAATTTAAACAGAAAAAAAAAAAAAAATCAAGTTTTATTTTCTTGAAAAGCTGTTTATAACATCCCATAAATGAACTGGTCAAAAATAAATAGATGTATACATAAGAAATTTATAATTTACTTTCTATATTTCACATAAAGCCTTTTGTAACTGCTAAATATGTTCCAGTATTTGGATATTCTGGACATGTTCAGCGACGACTGTGCTAAGTGAACTTTACCAGCATGTTGGTCTGGACAGAACAGCCAAACCCAAACCTTCCCCTCATCGTTCAAACCCTGGATCCTGCAAATCCTCCATCAGGAGCATTATTTCAGCCTGAAAAGGCATTACCGATGACCGACACACACCAACAGAAATGACGTGTCAGGTTGGGAGAAATAATGCTGTCCTCTCTTTTACCCCCTTCACTGCTATAGCAGCAGAACTCTGCAACACAGACCTCGTCTCTTTCAGTTTAAAAAACAAAAAACAGAAACAGCCCTTGATATTACAAACTTAACTTTTCTTTCAATTATTATGCTTTTAATACCAAAGTCTCAAGAGATTTTCACAGAACGAGCCTCGGGGAGGGGGGTTTAGTAGGTCTGGTTCTCACCAAACTCACAGTGGACAAACAAAACCAAACTATCTGGTCTCTGTGGAGAGTTGAAAAAAGGAGTGGAAAAGAAACAGCAGCCTTCCAAAATACTCTCAGTCTAGGCAAACGTATGGCAGGATGTTCAATTTGCTTTCATCCCCATGAGGGTCCAGTGATATGCACTCTGTCCAATCATACCAGGCGCCCTTGGTGTCGTAGCAACCGTTCACACCAGGCCAGTTCTGTGTGTGTATCCTGTCCAAGTCATCCTCCATGATGTCCCGACTTATGCCTGGTAAGTCCCCTGTCAGGCAGTCTGATTGCAAGACGTGGCTCGTCCTCAACTCCTTGCTCTGCTGCTCTTCCCTTTTCAGATACTCAGACATGAAAAAGTGTGCGCTGGGGGCCTGGACCCCTGAGGAGGTGAGCACGTTGCTCTGAAGGTTCAAGTAGGACTGGATGATTTCGTTCCGAGACAGCTCCTTCCAGTTGGTCTGGTGGAAGGGGTTTGGGCCGGCACCGGTGGCCGGACTAGGGCCGGGAGCCGAGGTGGTGGCAGTGGGTTGTGGGACGATGCTCTGGGCTCTCTGCCTGGACTCTGCAGGGTCTGGAGTGGGGACGTCCTCTGATTGAGAAGGTTCTTTATGCACCAAGGGTTTGATCTGGCCTGTGACCGGGTCGAACGTTATCCTGCGTTCTTTTAACCTCACAGGCTTTGTTGAGTCCTCTACTTTCTGACCGTCCAAGTTCACAGAGAAGTCTCTTGGCCTGTACTTTCTCCTTTTATGTTCAGAGTTCTGTACCGCTGTCCCGTCCACGTCGTCTGACACGGCTGTGGTTCCCTCGAATGTTGATCTGTGTGGGTCAGAGTTCAGCTGAGGAAGAAGTGGGGAGGGGGAGACCGACGGGGATTCCGGCACTACAGAAACGTCTTGGGTTGGGCAATGAGACGGGACATCTGATGAAGCAGCAGGCGGCACTGAAGACCTGTGAAAAGAATGCGGCAACTTCTCTGCGTAAGACGTTGGTCCTGGGGAGGACACAGAGTGAGAAAAAGGCAAAGGAGAGTCTCTGGAAGATGGGCTTGGGATTGGCGTTCCTTTAGCTGCAAATGCTGAAGAGCGCTTAGATACAGAGTCTTGCTTAGCACTCCTGGGACTGGAAGTGACGCTGCGGGGACTTCTGGCTTGGTAACCTCCTCCTTCGTCCAATCGAGCCTGTTGCTGCATTACAGCAACTTTTATCAGAGAGGAAGTGCTAAGTGGTTTCGCCGCTCCAGGAGAGCTGGGCCGAGGCTTGACAGCATTTATTGGAATCCTGTTAACTTTGTCGTTTTCAAGATTGTCTATTCGGGATCTATCAGGAGACGGGACGACCTCCTGGTCAAGTAGGGTCTCTGGGCTGCCCGTGATCCCATTGGTGGGCGGTGAAACTGAATTGTCATACGATGACATCCTGGAGATTTTCTCAGGCAAGTACACACCACTGTCTCTCTGCTCCGCCCGCCGCTTACGGTTGCTTGATTTCTCAGCTTTCGGCGAGTACGTGTTGTGGACATCGTTTCTGGTTTTCACCTCAGGGACGCCTTTCCCAGAAACAGAAAGGTCTGCCGGAGAGAGTTCCGTCCGACAGGGGTGAGAGCTGCCATTGGTGGATCCGGGGACGCTAGCAGGCCCGGTCGGCCCAGGTTCAATCAGTTTTTGCCAGTTTCTCAACAGTTTCTTGGCTCGTTTTGCAAGGTCTTCATTACTGGCCTTCTTCCTCACATCGTTGATTAACTTTCCAAGTCGAGTTTCCTGCAAAGCACAAAACCACATACGTTAAACTGCGATATGACTACATAAACTGCGATGTGACTACATGTTAATAAAAATATCAAGTCTTACCTCAAGGGCTTCTTTGGTAATTGGATACTTCTCAAGACAAGCAATTACTTCCAATACAACCGCCATATCGCGTATCTGCATTGAGAACATGTAAACAGTGCATTTAACTAAAATGAAGAGAAGGTGGAGGAAATAAAAACGAACAGATTAAAGGTCAAGATGTAACATGAAATGGGCTGTAACACGAATCTGTCCACTTCTAGTGTGATCAGCCCCAACTTAACTTTCGACTCAAAAATCGGATACTTTTCAGATAGGTAAACGTACCAAAACTAAGCACTAGCTAGCACTTTCAGCCAACTTCCACGCTTCAAGTGATTCAGTCACAGGAAGCACAAAGGCTTTTAAAAAGTCATTTAAAAAGAAAAAAATAAGACTTTTTACATGGGCGCTGGTCATTTTGCTCCTTCCCACTTTTTTTTTTTTTTTAACATGAGATTTACGGGTACAAAGACACCAATTCATACACACCTGGGGGGAAATTTAGTCAAATTAGCAAAGAAGAGCTTGAGCTCTGAATTACAATGTATGGCTGCTCTGTTTTATTCTTTTCTTCTCAGCCTTGTCTGTTATTGAACATGTCGAATTTGGAAATGTTGGCAGCCTTTTAGAAATCTCGGAGTTGAGGGAAAACCTGAACATATTCACTTTAGTTAAGCTGTTTACAGTTATTAATAATACATTGCTAATCATGTCAATGTAAGTTGATGAAGACAATCAAAATGTGAACTCCAAAATCATTTGTCTACCTCTGCTCCAAGTAGAAATAAGTGACAGCTCACTGCAAGAAAGCTAAGAAATAGTTATGAATGGTCTTCTTTTTTATTAATATCAGCAAGTCAACCTTACAGATATCAATAATTGGCTACAAATGTATTTTTAAGGTAGCTCTAAGAAAATGTTGTGTCGCTAAATAAAAGCTGTAACACTTGGAAAAGACGGAGTCAACAGTATTATTAATCCCAATACTAGGCCCAGTAATGTAAGAATGCCAAATACAGAAACCCATCAATGTTTGGACAAACCTAAATCTCAGAGTCGTGTGTAACTGCACCTGCTAAAATGAGCTAAACTGTATGCTTCAGAGACAGAACGACGTTGCAAAGCAAGTATGGCGAAGTGACAGCTCCAAATCCTGACGTTTTTCAAAACCTCCATACAAAAGTATAGTACTTGAGCCATTACAGAAGGAACATATTAATAACTAATAATAAAATAATTTAATATGTGTTCACTAACGACAGACAGTGTTGGTGGACATACCTGCATTAGGGGAACAGGCTATGGCTAGCATTCAATTTAGTTGAGAAGGAAGGACCCGACTATTTCCTAAAACCAGGCTTTAGCATTTTGAGCTAGTTTTTAGTTTTGACCTCCTTTAGTGAAGAATTGAAAGCTTAAACGATGTACCGGATATATAGCAGGACTTCTAACTAACGTTTGTTTGACACTGGCATATATTGATACAATGAGTCGATTGTATTGCTTCATACCGCTGTATGTTCTAAAGCTGCTGTGGTATTAAGGCTAGGCTAAGAGTTAGCATACCAACGGTATGTAACGGGAGATGTCTAATCAAGGCAGCGCTGCAGCTAAATTAGCTTGAAAGCTAGCTGTCAACTCAGACGCCCCTGTGTCGTCCTGTCTCTGAAACACTCGATACGTCGGTATCGGCTACACTGCCGAGCGTTTTCTTTTAAATACAAATCATTCGTCTTCGATGTAAATTGCTATGTCGCGTTAGCCACAGTCTAGATAAACAAGCTAAGGTTAGCTTTAGCATTCCTCACATTGCTCTGACTGTCAATGGCCTGCAGCAGCCGGTCCTTCATCTGCTGCGGGGTTGCTGAGACCGTTGTCATTGCCTGTTCGCTGCGATCCGGAGGATGGAGGGAGGAATCCTCCAAAATGAAAGCCGGCTGACTATGAAGACTCAAAATTCGCTTCTGGAACACATCAGGAGCCCGAACAGCATATTTTCTGTAGCCTGCGAGGTAAACCGGTCAATTTATCTCACATGAAGGAGGAAATGTGTGGGCTCTGCTGGCCGTTGGCTCCTGCCTGCTTCGGCGCTCTTCCAACTACCAGCTGCTGGATCTCTCAACGGCCTCCTGCTGCATGCTGGGATACGAAGTCTGCGCCGTGACGTCTTTACGTAGTCCAGTAAACATCCACAGAGCCATCAACAGTGATTGAGCCCCTATAAAATGAATAAACTAAAAAAAAAAAAAAAAAAAAAAAAAAAAAAATATAAAATATAAATGAGATTATCTTTTAATATATTATAGTTGCTACGAGTTTTAGGACTTAAATAAAGGTGCTAAACTGAATTAGAAAGTATAAATGTCTACCTTTTCCTAACAGTTCAAATAGATTTCAAAAACGAAGTGTGACTGTGTTTTGAAACAATATCATTACTAACCTGTCATAGTGTTATAATTTGTAGCAGTTTCTATGACTGAAGACCCACTGCTATTCAGCTTTTATTTTTAGGGCCCACATGGGTATGAAATAAGTTGTAAAATGGGCCTCAAATGAAATTCAAATCAATGAAAAAATATTTTAATTATCCCAGAGGGAAATTAAATGTTGTCGTAAATCATCTAAGTATCTCTCAAATGTCACTGTTCACACTGGCAGAAAGGATCCCCTGTTGTGGTCAGACTTATAGCAAATCTGAAGAAGCCTCTGACCAAAGTATATTGTTGTATGAGGAGGACCATGTCCTCATACAACAATATCTGATCATTTTTCATGTAGCACAGGTTAAATGGCACACAGTAAAATTCACAGTAACACATCATGGATGACACCAACAGTTGTTGGCAAACTCTCTTTATCCAACTCATTTGCTTTTGCTGCTCCTCTTAGAATCTGTCTGGCCATATGGTTAGAGACGCTGGAGTTGGGGATATGAACATTGGCCATTGTGATTGATGGAAGAGATGGAATTGTAAACAGGTTACATTCGTTTGCTGTATCGGTCTGAAGCATAAAACTTTTAGTGGAATTTAAACATTTATGAGTTTTAGATGTATTAGAAGAGATTTTATAAATATATATAATCAATCTGTCTAAGACCTACAGCCGAATGACTTTACTGATATGGTTTTTATTTAGTCAACCTAATCATATCCCATACAAGAAACCCAATGTGAGTCCAAGACAAACTTGGACTCACATT
>NW_015113049.1:354175-354894 GCF_001443285.1 Poecilia latipinna
TGGAAAGGGTAGCTGACTTTCGTTTCCTGGGGGTCCACATTGAGCAGGGCCTCACATGGAACATGAACACCTTCGAGCTGACAAAAAAGGCCCAGCAAAGACTGTACTTCCTGAGGGTTCTCAGGAAGAACAACATCAAGGAGAAACTGCTGGTGTCCTTCTACAAGTGCTCCATAGAGAGCATACTGACTTATTGTATCTGCGTATGGTATAACAGCAGCACTGCGGCTCAAAGGAAAGCTCTACAAAGGGTTGTGAATACAGCCCAAAAAATCATTGGCTGTCCTCTCCCCTCACTGGAGGACTTGCACAGCGACCGCTGTCTTAAAAAGGCACAACACATAACAAAGGACACTTCTCACCCCGGACATTCTCTGTTTACACTGATGCCTTCAGGCAGACGATACAGAGCACTCAGAACAAGAACCAACCGACTCAGAGACAGTTTTTATCCTACAGCAATAACAAAACTAACTGCAATCATAAACAACCAATAATCATCATGAATGATGTGTGTGAGAATGTGGCTATTCTTATTTGTTAGTTTTTGTTTATTTTTTTTCATCACTTACTTGTTAAGCATTTCTTACAGGATTGTAAAGTGTGAGACAAGTTTTTTTTTTTTTTTTTAAGCATATGCACTGACTGACGGCACTTTTTAAATTTCGTTGTTCTTGTGACAATGACAATAAAGATTTATCTATCTATCTTATCTTTTG
>NW_015113050.1:0-21602 GCF_001443285.1 Poecilia latipinna
AGTACCGCATATCGTGAAGATTTGGACATCTCTCGTTTTTAGGGTTGTGTGTTTTGCACTGTAAAACAAGCAATGTGTTGCTTTGCTTTGAACATCAAAGATTGATTACTAAAGCTTGGAGGGTAAAAGTCCCTGATAAAGACACCATAAGTCACCTTAACGCATGCTCTGGACCATCCATCCAGAGACACTCCGACACACATGCTGAACCACAGCCCTGTCAGTAAGCGGCAGCAGCTTTAGCCACACGCTCATTTCCTCCTCTGGTCCTCTGTCAGCAGATGGCCTGACGCGTCCCTGGACGAGCTTCTACGTTAGGGTTAGGGTAGAGCAGCAGAGGGGAGGATGGAGAAAAGCTGCGAGGGGCATCCTCATGGGAGGGGTGGAGCGGGTGAGGCGGGTGTAGGGTTGCTAAGTGAGGAAGGAGACATATGTCCACAGTCCTGGCCTCTGCTGTTGGGCGGTCTCTACTGGCTGCTTGGTTTGCTTGGCTCGCTGTCTTTTTCTCACACACATACGGTCAGTTTAACCCGTTTTTGTCACTTAGAGGGGCATCCGTGGCATGTCAATCACAGAGCCAAAACATAAATCTCGGTCTTATGAAGAGCTGGGACCCAGCGTCTTGGACCCAAACTGGGAACTCGGCGCTCATTAGGGGACTGTGGCCGCAAACTGTTGTCAACCCTCGCCTGAGGAAAGCAACACACACAGAAACACACTACAATAAGCCTGGCAGAGAGTTAGCCTCTCCATCTGCACCTAAAAGACCAGAGCGCCCCAACAATGAGGTGACCATGTCACTGCCTGAGCCGAAACAGAGGGATGAAGAGAGAAACAGAGGGAGGGAGGAGAGGCGGGTGAGGCGAAGGGGGGAGGAGGGACACATTAACAAGCTATAATCTCAACTGCCTTATCCATAATGCATTGTGTGGGCCAATTTACATGGTGCTAGTCCCTCTGGGAGAAAGGACATCATCCATCACATTACTTTATTAGCTCCCTCACACTCTCTCACAGATGCACACACACACTTTGTTATCAGTCTCTGCCTCTCCCTCTGTTCGGTGGGCCTGTTTCGTCATGGTAGTTGTTCCAAACTGCTGCTGCCTCTATAAAACAACTCCAGCCCGAGTCGTATTGTGGAGCCGGTGACGGGCCCCTTTCAGCTTATACAGCAACAGTTTATTTAAACACTGTAGCAGGAGCTGATCTCAGCATCAGTCACCCAACCAGATATATGTCCAGGGCTGCACTGAGTCTCCGGTTTTAATAATCACAAGAAACGTCCTAAGCTGGGCCACACCATTGATTGTCTTTCTTATGTTGTTTATTTCAAGTTCTCACAATATTTTTGTGATTGTAAACAGTGTCTCTTTATGGATTTTTACACTTTATGTTCCCTTTTAGCCCAGTACTGCACATTGTTTGGTTTGAACATTTAAAATAGCAGTTTTGATTGTTTGCTTGGTTTCAAACATGAAAAATTGTGCCTTAAGAAAAGGCTGCTATTATAAAAGTGTACAGAAGCAAACGAGTTTACTATTCTGTGTTTGCTGCCTTTTTCAATACCTTTTTTTTTTTTTAAGATATAAGAATTATACCAATGCTTGAAGATTGATTCACATAACAAAAGATATGGCCTCCAACAAGACAGAAACAATCCTAAATAAAAACCAGTGTAACATAAAAATGCCAGCAAGTTGATCAGAAGTTATGGGTGAACTCAGGACTCACCTAAAATATTTTGTTATGCTTATCTAGGATTCATTAAATGTTTTATATTTCATATTTCCTCCGCATCACGCTTTAGATCTAAATCAGCACAGATGTAGGAAATTGTGAACTTTGTTTGCTTTTAGTCGGTTTTTATTCAAACAGCAATTAAAATCAATGCCAAATGAAATGAGGGAGAGCGCCTTTTTGGAATCATATGATGGGCTACGCTGTAAATATTGAAATAAACTAAATTTACGAGGTAGAGGTGCGTGTGCCTGTGTGTGTGTGCCTGTGTGTGTGTGTGTGTGTGTGTGTGTGTGTGTGTGTGTGTGTGTGTGTGTGTAATGCTGCAGATCCATCAGATCCCGCAGTCACCCTGTGAATAAAAAGAGTCCTATAATTACAATCATATAGTATGTGGATCTCCGGGCTCTGGGCGCCATACCGCACCATTAGTATCACAAATAAGTAATAATTTGCTAATGACAACATTATGTTGAGTCAGTTTAGGGCCAATTAAAGTGAGTGATATTTACATATGCCTAATGAATCACGGAGCGTGGCAGTTCGGGCGGCCTCTAATGAATATTCATCCAGGCATTTCTCCCCTGCGCGCAGCAGTTTATAAACTGAATTATGGCTGATTTGCCCTTTTAAAAAATGAACATGGGCGCATCTCCCATAAGGAGGCGGCGAACAATAACGTCTGATTGTAAAAATGTTTTACTGCGAAAGTGCCGGTGAGGAGACGGCGGCGGCGGCGGCGACTGGGGCTGAAGAGGAGAGCAGCTCAGTCTGGGCCTGGTCCACCTTTAGGGGACCAACGAGAATATTTACAGTGGGCATTCAGGGTGGTCCCTCATGAGAGAGAGCCGCTATGGATGTGTAATTGATTTGCTTTGACTGGTTGTTTAGAGCAACCTTTTAGACGCAGCAGCAGTTGGGGGTTTTCCTCCTCCATCCCCTCCTCCTCCTCTTCCTCCTTCACGCCACCGCCGGTGATTTCTCCGGTAATTGCCCCCGCTGCGTGTCGGGGAGCGGGCTGTTGACCTCTCAGGTGCGGGATCAACAGGCGGCATCAGTTTGCATTCACAAGACGGGCTGCACGTTTATCATGCAAATAAGCAGCTCTTTCTATAGCAGGTGTCAGCAGAGCACTCAGTCACTTATTCGCTCTGCGGCTGCGGCGTCTGTAAACTGGACCGCCGGTCATTATCAAATCACAAATAGATAGACGAGCATCTGCAGATTAATGCAGCTGCGTGTCATAAAAACACAAACATCCTCTCAAGATGACCATCCACACGGGAGGCATCGCAATGACTTGGCATATAATCTCATTCAATGATACAAAAAATAATTATTTCTCTTTCTATAGATTTAATCCACATCAAACGGTTATATTTGTTGTTTTGATCACTATAACTTATATTTTATAAAAACCTAAAATACAGCTTTTCCAAAAATTAAAAAAAAAAAAACAAATTAAAAAAAAAAAAAATATAAAAATTTTATTTTGTGGCCTACACCACGATGGGTGGCTGAAAGTAAGCAAGAAAAGGTCGCTACTGAACCTGACGGCCATTTAGTCCTTTATCTAAGCATATTGGTGAAAAGTTAGGTGGAAGGAAAAAGTGAGTTGAGTATTATAATTTGTTACATCAAACAAAACCACCTCTGCTACGCCCTTAACTCAGAAAGTGAGGTACAGTCACAGGATCACATCAGCTTGCTTGTGTAGAGATTTATGTACAGCAATGTCGTTTGGTTTGAGTGACCTACCAGCAGCAAAATTAAAAAACATGAAAAACAAGTAAAACGTAATCATTTTAATTCAATGTGTCCTTAGCTACTAACCGGATTGTAGCACTGAGTTTCTCTACAATGATTGTTTTGAAAAGAAAAAAAAAGTATGTTTTAGACTTCCAACAGAGTTTTACATCAATGCTGTCCAACACTTCCTGTCATTCTTCCAGCTTTATTTTTTTGAAAATTCACAGCTGGGGAGAAATCTCACATGTTTCACTTGTGATCTGTAAAAATGTGAAGTCAGAAGTGGCTTCTACTGTTATATCAACAGTACGTAAATTAGTTGGAAATTACAATCAATTTCAAATATCATTTGAATTTAACTAAATTGAAATTAATATCCTATTTTTTGACATTATTTAAATTTTTGGAGATGCAGGTATAAATAAATTACATATATGTTTCTGAATGGAGACGCATATAAAAGTGACATTTCTATACCTGTGATGCAAAGCAATTATTTCAGACATCCCAGAAATTACATAACTTGCATAACTGTCCACAATATTGCATTGCAATTTTATCCATTTTAAAATTTAAAATGCAATATTGGTGATTGAAGTTGAAAAAAATTAAATTTGGACAGCAAATTATTATTATAAAGATAATTTATTTGTTGCTTATGAAATTAAATAGACTCTGATGACGGACTGTTAATACGTTTCCATAGCAACACAACAAATAAATATGCAAAACCATTTATAATCGATAGCAACTCATGTTACATTTCAGGTTTATATTAACTGTATACAAGAAAAACATTTACGCTCTCAGTCGTCTGTTCTTCATCGTCGCTGTAATTTACTCAAACATATCTGCTGCCACCTTGTGGCCCACACTCTGAAGTACATCTGACTCACTTCACTGTAAACAAACCTCGAACCTCTGATGAGAAAGAAGGAAGCAGAGGTCAGGATTAAAACATAAAAGATGAACTGAGAGATGTTTATGCTGCAACAAAATATCCCGACTGCCCTCTTTGGTTTGGACTTCTCCTTTTGTTTCTCTGCAAAGGGTGCTAAACCCAGATGTTGATCAAGTGCAGAACCATGATGCTGCCAGCTATTGTCAAGGGGCTCAAACAAACAGGAAGCTGCATCTGTGCAGCACTTTGTACTGAAACCTCACAAACACAAATGTTGAAAGATCAGATCAGTATATAAACAGCAGCTGGAAACAAAGGACACATGGTGTGCCGAGCTCTGAGTGCTTTCCATTGTTTGCATTGTGAGCATGCTTTAGTGGTCTGTGAAAAGTTTAAGGCTTTGGTAACAAAGCAAGAAGAAATAACACAACCATGTGACCCAATTGTTGGCACCCTTGTACAAATGTTTGACAACCCTTAACACGTGTTTATCTTTGGTTACAGTTGAAAAACCTCACTCAAGAAAAAAAAATAGATTCTGTCAGGTTCTTATTTCTGTTTGAGTCTGAGTTCACCCTGTGCCAATTCTCTTCAGCTCACTCAGCCTGTTTTCTTTGTGTAGTTAGGTGGCCATAAAAGAAACTCGATCTGGTTTGTAATTCACAATTAAGCGGGGATTTTTTTCTCTTTACATATCCTGGTGTTTGAAAGAGTTTGCGATATCATGTTCCCTAAAACGTTTTCCATGTCCTTTAGAAGAGACCATGTCTGAAGCATTACAGATCCTCCACCGTACCCAACAATGAGCTTGAGGTGCCTTTCCACATCTTAACGCTTGATTTCACACCAAAAACATGTGGGGTGTTTATCACTGAAATGCTACACACACAGATCAAGTTAATGTTCCTGTAGCTTCTAGCTACGTTCAAACATCAATTGTGATAAGAGGACAGAACAAGATTCCTTATGGTTTTTTTTCCCCCTGCAAATAAATATTATCTGATGGTTAATATGGAGACTTGGTGACCCAAAGATGCCTCTCTGTGATGGAGTAGTCCTATCAAAAGATTTTCAAAACAAAAGTTATAGCTCCTTTTCCACAGAAACAGAAAGGGTTGGGCTGTCAATTAAGACAATTATATTAACTTTAAAAACAAGAAGAACAATGTTTTGTCATTTTCTAAATTTCTTGGCGTGGAAAAGACTTGTATCTACCAAACCAGGTAACTATTTTATAACAAACTAGGATCTAGAGGGTTTGTTGTTCGAACTTATTTGAATGTAAACTTTAAGAATGGTGATGTACTGTGTTATCTTACACCAGATGCCTGTAGCGAGCCTAAAAAGACAGAGTAATATGTAAACCAACAACCTTTTTATATCACATTTCATTGACCCACGGACCATATTCAAAGTGTAGGTCCAAATCGAGGCCTGTGTTATGCTATCGGTGGTTCGTAGTAAGTCTTTTGTCAGTACACAAAGCTGACATAGATGACCGACGCCTCTGGTAATTTTGCCAGGTGAAGGTCAGGGAAAGGCAGCGTCCCATCACTGTCTATGTGTGTCAGCACCGTGTACGTTTTGATCTCGGCTCCCCAGTCCAGCACGGAGCTATGGATGATTCCCAGTCGGGCCTGTTCGTGGTGCGCCGCTCCGCGCTCCCGGCCCAGGAAGATGTCCTGGATCTGAGGCGAGGACGCTCTGAAAGAGCTTCTCATTGCCTCAGCAACGAGGTCCATGTTGGTGTCCCTGTCCTTGTTGGACTTGTTTGAGTCAAATGCAAAGCTGTTGTCTCTGTCTTGGTTGGTGTTTGTTCTCTTGGCGCAGTTGGCGTCGGTGCAGGGGTGAAACGGCCTCTCGGGCACGTTCACCACCGTCAGCCTCTCCAAGCGCTGCACCGCAAAGTAACCCTCCTGAGAGAACGAGGCCGTCCCCCGGGGCTCCCCGGGAGGCCCGCAGTGGATGAGCGTGAGGTGCCTCACTTCCGAGTTGTTCAGCAGACGCATCACGGTGGCAGGAGACGAGAACCACACAGTCAAGTGTTTCCCCTGGAAAGCGGGAGTGGAGTGAGACAGGGGCCTGTGGGCGCTGGACAGCTGGAAGTTCTTACATCTGCAGTCGGAAACTGAAGTCGTGCTGCACGGCTGAGGGTCCTGGCTCCTGGAGTAGTAGATGAAGTTGCCGTGCGTGATGTAAGCCAAACGCAGGTCGGCCATCAGCGCACAGAGCAGCAGGTGGAGGAGAGGAGCGGGAGGGCTGGAGGGAGCCATCACGGCAGGACGAGAGTCTCAGGGAGAGGGCTGACCCATGGGCCGCGATGGCCTGTCTGGACCTGAGCCAGCAGAAAAAAATAGAAATGGAATAAAACCTCTGGCTTTAGTTGCTTTTTAAAAAAATAATCTGGTACAATTTCACAGATAAGCAGCCGGAGTTCCCACAGTGATGCATTCAGATCATTTCTTCTGTTCGTCAAAGTTACCATAAAACAACATTTGTTACTCAAAATTCCTGCTGTTCGACGTTTGAATGCCTTTCAGCAGGTATTTGATTAACTGTGTTCTTTGGTTTCAGGTTTAGTGAGAATTATTTTTTCATTGATGCCGTTTGTCTCCATCTTTGTTGCTATCCGAATTCCTTCCTGTCCTTTGACCCTCAACTGCACCAAACAGATGGTCGACCTCCACCTCAATCAAGCTTGGATGTTTTTAATAACTGCTGGTCATTTCTAAACAACCTCAGGGTGACGTCTCAGATACAGTTGTTTAGGTTTACTTCTGTGCATATTTATGGGGTGGGAAGAAGGGGGCAGGGATTTTTTTCAGGGGTGTCAGCATATGCCAGTATCTATCTATCTATCTATCTATCTATCTATCTATCTATCTATCTATCTATCTATCTATCTATCTATCTATCTATCTATCTAAATTGATTTTATTTCAGATTTACAATACGCTATTTCCATAATTCCATTTTGTTTTAGACTCTCTAGCTAAATGATCTGCCATGTCATGGACATTAATGATGATAATGAATCTGAACATATAAGAACATTTTCAATTTTATTTTGTTCTATCCACTGTAAGGCCATCAGAATTGCTAACATTTCCACTGTATAAACAGATAAATAATCAGCTGTTCTTTGCTTCTTAAATATATCTAGTTCAGGAATAACATAAGCAAATCCTGTTTTATTTGAAACCAAATCTTTTGAGCCATCTGTATATATAACTGTAAAGGATTTATACATATTCTTAATTCTGTTATTTACAAAAATTTCCCAGTTATTATCTTTACTAACTGGCATTTCTTTATAAACTTCTAGATCTACATTCACATATGGAAATAACCAATAAGGTGTAATTGGATAAGGCACCGCAGCACAGTATGTCTTTCCCTGTATACCTATTTCCTTAATGCATTTATCTGCTGCCCAGGCAAAACAGTCTATTTTAGCTTTTCCACTCTCCCAGCAAGGTCTCAGTATTCTTACTGCTGTATTATTCTCCTCCTTATGTCCCTGCAAACTTACCCAATAATTCAGCATAATTTGCCTTTGTCTTAAATATAAAGGAATCTCCCCCATTTCTACCTGCACTGCCAAAGATGGAGATGTCTTCAAAGCTCCACAACATAATCTCAAAGCTTGATTCTGAATAACTTCTAATTTATTTTTTTGCAGCTTGCCTGCAAACTACACTTCCCGCTACTTAGCAGTGGATGTCAGGTTACATTGTGTTGCATTCAATGTTGTCGGAAAAAAAGAGTTTCATGCGCTTAACGTCCGATTTGCCGTAACAATTTATTGAATTCATAGTCGCCAGCTGGGGTGGCAGCAGGGATGGCAAGGCTCTCGTTTGGGGTGGCAACTGCCCCAAAGTAGATCCGCCCCCTGCTTCTGTGCAAAGTGACTTAAATTTGCATTTTCAGGATTTTTGAGTATATCTCTCTAGGTTTTCTGAAGGTTTTTCAAAATATTTTTTGAGGTTTTCACTGCTGCTTTGTTCCTCCTCTGGTTCAGTCTTTGTTTTTCTAAAGGTCTAAAAAAGCCAATCTACAGCAGATGAATAGAATCCAAAAGGCATGCCTTTAAAAAATGTAAGTAAAAAAAAAAAAAATGTTGTGGTGCAGGCAGACCTCAGCAATACGTGTCAAACCGGTGTCTGACGTTTCCACTTATGTTGGAAAAACACAGTTTTAGCGTCGTGTTTCCATCAAATAAGAAACGCAATTAAAATCACGTGAATAAGTTTGTTCACACGATAAATGACTGAAAAACATTCTGCGCCATCATCCTGAAACTTACTCCTGTTGTTTTCTTCTTCTTTGTGGTTTGTGCTAGTGGCAACGTCAGGTTTTTGATCATGTTACTCGTATGATGTAAAAAAAAAATAATAAAAAGTTTCCATTGCAGTTCTGCAAAATAAACGAGTTTTGACAAGGCCAAAAACCACCTCATCCCGGCACCAAAATATTTTATTTAAAAAACTTGAGATTTTTTCAAAATTGCCGTGTTTCCATTAAGCAAATTTACTATCGAAATGTCAAATTGCACAATTGTGCAGACAATGGCAACACGGTTACTGAGAATATTCTCAAGCTTATGCTGCATATTCTGAGTTTTTAAAGGAAAAATCCTCAGTAGTTGGACTTTATTTCATGTATTTTGCAGCAGCAGTCGATGAAAAGTGGTCAGACTTTAATAACCACTGGTCATTTCTTAGTCATTTCTGATCATTACTAACCAGTGGTGTGAATTAAAGGCTTTAATTCACTTCACCTTTGCTGAGACTTGCAGTCTTGACCTTTCTGAGGGAGGAAAATGTGCATGTGTGTGACTGAACAATCAGACTGATCGCTCTGATTGTCAGGCCAGCAGATTAAAGCGTGAAAAAGTGACTGAATTAAAGTTGCAGCTTGTGTGAAAGCTGTGACGTTGCACTCTGATCCCTGACCAGCAAAGAACCGTTCATGAACGGGAGAGAGGGGGAACACTAAGGCCCTCAATAAAGTACTAATGAGGCTAAATTAGCCTAAGTCATCTATTAGAGTGATGAACCTACCAAGGAAAATACCAAAACATAGAGCAGAAAACCACTGAAGGAATTTAAAGTACACACATTTTTCTCAAGCCACCCACAGATATAAATACAAAGGTCCACTTAGTGTCAGGCTGTATGCTGTAAAAATGAGAGGCGGTGTGACTGGACATGATTTAGACAGGATTTATGGTTGTCAGCCTGGTTGGTTTGAGAATAAGATTGGTTTTTTTGTTTGTTTCTTTTTGCTCTCTGCCAAAAGAGAAAAAGCGTCCCAAATACATTTATTCACATTTATTCTGGATTTATGGTGTTGTTTTACAGCTGAAACCTTTAGCTCCCCTGGAGACGCTGACCCAAAACCCTGCTGTGGCGCCGACAGGATAATTATGACACCATTAGTCTGAGCAGCCGGAGCTCTCTGATGGCTGTTGGTCGGGATGTGTGGTTTCGTCAGAGAATTTATAAATTATTTATTTCTTATTAGTTTCTCAACTTTTAAGTGTTTTTTTTTTTTTTTTTTACCAAACTACATATCAGACTTATTCTAGGTTTTCTATCTCCGATGGCTTGATCTACCCACTCTTGAACAAAGCCTGGATTTGAGCATCTCTTCCAAGTTGCTCAGTCTATTAGTGGTGCTAATTCTGTTAGCGCTATAGACGCTATTAAGCCTACCAAGGATCATTCTGCTTTCAGTAGACTGTTTCACATTATGGTGAAACATTCAGAACAGGCTTTTTATTTGCATCCTAATTTACTATATAATGCTAAATTAAAACATGTGGCAGCTAATTAATTATGAATATTTGAGTCGCTGAGAACAGAAACGTTCTCTCTCTGAATTGGCAGTCCCATGTTTCTCTGGTTCCTGAATTATTCCTGACATCTCTTGGTTTGGGTCTCCCTTCACCAAATGACCATCCTGTGGCTGCAAAAAAGAAAAAAATTGCATTGAACTTATATGTGTTTCTGTATAGATGTAGCAATGTAGTTTCTCCTGCAAACACTCAAAACATTTTAGTTTTAGAGATTTGGTTGTTTTATCTAAACTAAACTAAATGCAGTTGGTTAGCCACTTAGGTACATTTCTAAGGAGGGCAATTAGTCAGCTTTTTATACAGCCAAAGAATATTTGTTTCAGGTTGATTCTTTTTATGCATTACAGATGATATATGCACAGAAATCTGCATTTCAACTAAATTCTTTTTTTCACAAAAATTGATTTTAGCGTTTTTAGAGAGGTTTTTCCCTCCTCCTATGAATCTGATCAATCTGTTGGAGAATCTGTTGTTTCTCCAACCGGGTCGTTTTTATCATTACTAAACATCAGAGATATTTGTCCCCGAGCAGAGACATCATTGAGTGAACTTGATTTTTAGTTAATGTCCATCAGACCGTTTGACTGAAATGAAAATGGCTTTACATAAAATATTTTTTTTTTAAAACTAACTTTCTGTCTGTGCTGCTGTCTTGAAAATACCTGAGGTTAAGCAAACTTTGCAGAGAAATGCAAAGTATCTTAACGCTCTCACCACAATCTGCCACATTCCAGGAGTAACTTGATGTAATTTTATCTTTTGGCTCCGCAGCTTTAATTTAAAACAACTTTTCTCGAAACCCAACGTGGAAACGGTGCGACCTACACTCGTTCCTTCACACAGACACGCCTTTAATTCACTTCACCTTTGCTGAGACTTGCAGTCTTGACCTTTCTCAGGAAAGAAAGAAACCATGCTTGTGTGTGTGTGTGTGTGACTGAACTTATTTATATCTAAACAAAGAGGTCAGCGTACGTTCGTAACCCCGTTCAGGTAGAAGTTTTACTCCTTGACATCAAAGGTTGTTCTCATGAGTTTTCTACATCCATGGAGTGTTTTCATGCCACAGAACGAAGGAAGAGGATGTTGCTGAACGGACAGCTGGTTTGGATCAGGATTTGTTAGATTTAGAAAAGGTCTGCGACGGGTGTGTTCCTCCTGGACTGCAGCAACATGGGATATATTGTTTGGCCCGGCGAGCCCTCATTGAATTTCACATACAAAAACACGCACAGTCGGAAAATTATATGTGGGTGAATTGCTCTGAGATTCCAGGGAAAACACTGTCTTGAAATCTTGGCCGTTTTAAAGGTCTCGTCTGGTTTGGCAGTGATATCAGAGCAGGAACACGACTCTGGGTATTATTTTGAACACCGGACGGAGCTGACCGCTGCATTCCTCCACTGCCCCGGGGTTAGAATAAGAAAAGGAGGAGAAGTAGCATTTATGGCGTTTTCTGCATTCAACACTGGCACACAATTAACATTTCCTCGAGGTAGTTACTGCAAGCACCGGCTAAAGTAGAGCGAGGAAAAACTGGACAGCGATGAGTTTCATGAAAACACTCTAGGAAAGTTTGTGAGCTTCGCTTTAGTAATTTCATCCTTTCGAACTTCACAATTAAGCGCCACATTGCTTTTTAAGTATATATTTTAAGTTAAAAAGTGCACAGTTAGTGAAAACTTTCTCAGGTGAAATGCGTCACCAGCTGACGTGAAAAAAACAAAACAGACAACTCTGTCAAGTCAAAGTTTTCTGTGGTTCAAAAATGATTCAAGTCTAACCTCAATCGTGCTTACACCATGTCATTATTTCTTAACCGAGGTTAACACCAAACATGTAAACAGTTCCTAAAACCAATAACTCTAATAAATTCATAGCAATGTACAAAATATCTAAACCCACTCAGTTTAACAGTTAACAAACCTGTTAATATTTTTATCCAATATTTAGATATAATATTCAAAGTCAGGGCCATACCTCTGATTTTACAACTTGAATAAAAAACCTTGTGTAAATTGTAGGCTTAAAATGTGCAAAGAAATAAGCTCTTGTAATTTCAGTGGTTTCTGTTTTAATATTCTCAGTTTTAGATTGTCATTTTTCTTCTTTTTTTTTTTTTGTCCTAAACTGTGAAATGAAACCAAACATTATGAACCTGTGCTGACTAATTTTTAAGACAAAGTGGCTTTGTTGACTGATTTATTTCCCCTCAAGTATTCAGTAATTACTCATCACATCTGGAAAAGACACTGAAATTCAAACCCGAGTATCTACCGTTCCTGAATCCTACAAATCTGATGTTCAAATGATAAATACAAAGAGAACAGGAAAACTAAAATATATATGTTTATTTTTTTAGAATCAGATAACAGATTCATTGGCTCTTAAAACGTGAACACGGCTCGCTCACACTGTTTGTTTGGTCAGCACCAAAAACTCGAATGAGCTGAGACGCTCGTCCAAAACCGAGTAAACTATCCTCTGGCCTGTTTATTCAAAATTCTCTGGTTTGAAGGTTCTCTTACACATAACAATGTTTATATTGAATTTCATTCATTTGAAATAAACTTTATCTTTTGTTGTAAGACTTTCCTGGCATTTGCTGATGTTCATTGTTGAGTTAAAAGCATTATTGGGGGAGAGGCTATCGCTGTGCAAAGGTATCAGTCAGGAGAAGGGCACACAAAAATCTGGATATGACTGATGTTTTTTTTTAAAGATTTGGTACAGGCTTTTAGATTTGCCATGCATGTTGTACTGAAAACTGTATGAACTCGGCCTTGAAGCTTTTAAGAAGTGGCGCCAGAACTTCATTTAGCTTCGCCCAACATTCAGCTTTTGCTGAAGCCTTCTGTTTGGGAATGTTATAGTTTCTCATAAATCTAAATAAAGTAACGCTGGAAAGAAAAAAAGGTGGCTCAAACCAAACAAAACTTTTCGGCAGTGTTTTCCAATAGCGATACATTAAGCTTTTACTGCTCACCTGAAACAGCGTCAAGCTAAATGTAAACAACGCTTAGTAAAGAGAATCATGTGAATCTCTTTGTTTAGTGTGACTCTTTTTTGTCCTGTTTTGTTCTCTCTGTTTTCCTTTCTGTGCTTTCTGTCGACTTCCATCAGTTTCACTGCTCTGTCCTTCTTAAACCTGGTTGCGTTATCCTTCTTCCCCATAGTTTGAAACCCCGTCAGCTTCATCAGATTGCTCCCCAGGTTTTTGGCATAGGGGTCGACTATAATCCCCTATGTCAGCTTCCCTTCGTGCCGAGTGCTCGGGTATTTCCAGTTTGTTCGCATTTCCGTTTCTCTCAAATCTGTTCCTCAATTTTTGTAAATCTTTTCTTTAAAAAACACACACACACACAAACGTGATCATTTGCGTTTCTGGGCTTGTGTCCATCTCAACCACAGCATTTTATAACAACAAAAGAGGGATGTGGAGAAGAGATGTCCTCACACATCTGATAGATTTGGAGAAGTTTTGCAAGGGATATTGGGCAAATATTAACAAATGTAGATGTGGGATACTGGCAGACTCCTAACAAAGCAGACTGGGTGCTGTGTGTTAGTCTATGGGGGTAAAATGAGGTTATTGATATTTTTATTCCGCCTCACCTAATAACTTAGCTTATTTACAAGTATGTTTAAACAGAACATATGTCACCTTAGAAGTTTTAAAAGTGTCTCATTAAGTATTTCAACAGAAATGTGCACACTTTGAAGAACCCACACAGTTAAGCTAAATAAAGCATTGTGCAATATTGACCTAAAAAGCAATCTTTTCCTGAAAATCCTGGCAAGACCGGCGCTCACTGTTGAACACACTAACTGCAGTGGTGAGTTGAGGGCCATTAGAGTCTCTCAGAAAATGTGCTTTCTGAGAAACCTCTTAAGTTTTCATCAGAATGAACCTTTTATCAGACGCATCATCAGATGAAGCGGATGGACTTGTAAACACGAGCCTTCAATGTGTTATCCACTGGAGCTTAGTAAGTAACACAACGCTCTGGGTAACGCAGCACGGTTTCACACGGGACACGTTAAAGTCGTGGGAACAGAACAAGAGACAGACGTGTGTTACTCTCAAGTCACAACAGGAACCAAGCAAAACCAATCAAGGTGTTGATCCGTCCTAAAAGCAGAACCACCTCAGGTCAGACCAAATGGAAACACAGAATGTCTTTTTGTTTTACTTTCATTAACCATCTTAGTTGTGGTTAAGTAATGTGATGGTTTCCTGAAAGTTTTACATTAAGCTTCTAACAGTCGTAAGCCACACTTTATTTTACATTTGAAGTTTAATATATCAAGACAAGCTATTTTTTCTCCATATGTAATTCTTTTTTTTTTTTTTTTTAACCACTGTTCTTCCTCAAAACTAGCAGGCCTTAGAATGAAAGTCTTGTAATTTTTTACTTGTTTTGTTAATAAAAATTCACAAGGTTTCCCCAAGAAAACTTGCAAAAGCCCGGTGGTCGGATGCCAGGGCAGTCATTCATCCAGTAGTCCGTCGTGTTTTAGAGTTAAAAAATGTTTAAAGTTGACAGGAAATTTGAAAATATAATTTGGTAATTATGTGTTATTGAAAGATTGGAAGATTAATGGCTGAACACTAACTATAAAGTCTTAAAAAATGCAAACATTAAAAAAAATAAGCAATGTTTAGCCTCGTGGGGGCACAAGTAAAGCCTGGTGGCCCGCCAGGCTTATAAAACACTGGGGGAAATCCTGAATTCTCTTGTTTTCTTGAAGAACATTCATATTCTTAACTTATCTTTAATTGTTATCTCCTTTATCCAGGTCTTGCTATGATAATCTGTGCCTCAAAAGAAGCAACATTGTTTTTTGAATCACTATCGTGCTGAATGACAAAATGGATACTTTTGAGCACTTTTCATTCAACGAAAAGACAAATGAAAATAGACTTTTATATAAATGTTGCTCATTGGAAGTAAAATACAAAGTAATGACAGAAGGGTTGAGAGTTGTAACAAGAAATGCACCCATCAGAGAGCGTGGGGAAGATTTCCATTGATTTTGTAAAGCTCAAACCTGAACAGTCAAGATAGTTCTGTGGAAAATTGACCTTTAATTCAATAAGTCTCTGTTTGAGTCCTCTTCTAACAACTTCCACACAGAAGAGTGTCGCTCTCAAGAGCTACCTGCTCGCTTGCACGGATGTTGCATCCACTGACCAGAATTTAAAAATGTATATCTTTTTCGTTTCTGATTGGCTGATCAACAGCTGGCACTGGTCAAGGCTTACATTTCTCAGTTCGCAGAGATTTTTAACCGCTATTTTGAAACAAACAATAATAATCTAGAAAGACGTGAGCTTCACTGTTGTAAAAACCAAACACAGTTAAGAGCAGGAAACTCTGGATGACCATGGAATAAAAAAATCAAAAAATTTTAATCTAGGAACTATCCTTATAAAAATGCCACAATACACTTTTCTTTAAAACTCCTCAATTTTTCACATTTTTAAGATCTTGACATTTTAGTCCACAGATAGCGTTTGAGAACGTTGAGGAACATTATCAAACCATTTGATGTTTGAGAAGAGGGTTAGCTAGAAAATGAAGATGTTTCAACATCAACCACTAATTGTTCTCCGCACTTGATAGAAATGTGGATTTCTGCAGATTTCTAAGAGCTTCCTGACAAAATCATTTCACATAGAAGTGAATGAATACCGTTCATATCTGGTATTGCAATTATTTCTGGGGGATGTTAGGAAACAGTCACTGTGTTAGTCAGGGACAACATCTGTGCTGTCCTAGCACTCCCAATGTATCCATCAGCCGAATTTACATGCAACCAGAGAGTGAGAAATCCTCTGTGAGTCCAGCATTTTAGCTGTTTTCTCTGTGAACAGAAAGTCTGCATTGCATAACACAACAAGAGGAATGCTGAGTGCTGTAACATGAGAGTACACAGCAGGCTGGGCTTTAAATCTTCTCATAAAGTTTCAGCTTGACATAAATACATCTTTACGTCAAAACAACAGCAACAGCATGGATGTAAGTTCAAGATTATTCAGACAACAAAGTTCCCCCACCAAAATCCAGGGTTTCTTGCTTACCTCAAATTCCTGGTGTGGAGCAGATAAGTGAATGCGTCAGCTGGACGCTGGAGTGGGGAGAAAAACTTTCACATCCAGCTGACGTCAGGATGTGGGATGTATCCCTCAGAGGAAGCGGGAATCAGCTCATGAAGTTCAGGTTCTTCACAGCTGAATGCAAACATATCCCACATCCATTTAATATTTTGTATAAAGCCACAACAGATGAGTCAGGCACATTTTTGTCAGGCTTACGAGAAAAAAATAAGGTTTTTATTTATTTATTTTACATATATTATGACGCTTTCAGTGTCAAAATTGGACTTTCCCTGTTGTATTAAAGATAAACAGATTTTCTGAAACCGTTTTGCTTACAGAAATTTACATAAAAATGGTTCCTGGTAGTTTGGGGAATTGATCTTTTCGTCCGTTATCTCCTGGAAGACCGGGTGATTTCCCGTCAAGAAAAATGAACTAGTGCTGTTGTCGGTGCGTTCAAGTGCTTTCGGATTAATCAGTATTCAAATTAAACTGTTAAAAAATAATTCACGAGATGCCAAGCAGAAGGGTAGTGAAGTGGGTCACTCTGAGGTGAAACGAGTCATTCTGCTGCGTCATTATTACAATGTAATGTCTTACAGTCATTTCTGTCTTTTTAATTATTTTTTTCTTTAGCATCTCATGTTGTTTTCTTTCCTCCCCCCCTTTTAAACCTTCTGACTAAATACTTTTAAATTATGGTTACTGACCATTAGCTGGTGAGACAAAAGCAACCTTTGACTTTACATTTGTTGAAATTTGACTTTTTGTTTATTTCTAAAGAATACCATCGATAAAATCAATAAAATATGTGAGTAAAAATGAAATCTGATCTTTTTTGTTTTAACTCAGCTAAGCATGCAGTTTTATAACACACTTTCTTCACACAGTACTTGAAGGAGGCGAGTTACCATTTAATAAGAATATTCTAATAGGGGCTGAAAGACTGAATTAAAAAAGTGGCTTTATGACATTTTGGAAAAGTTATAGAGGTGCTAATAAAAGGAAAGTTAAAAAAATGCTACAAAAGCTCATTATAGTCTTAATGGCTATGTCTTTACAACAAGAGCCGCAGAAAAGCAAACACTGCTTGAAACATTATCTGAGTCAGTACAACTGAATCGGATAAGAACTGTAATTAATAATATTCTGAAATGAAAATAACTAATAATAATAATAATAATAATAATAATAATAATAATAATAATAATAATAATGATAATAATAATAATAAGAAGAAGAAGAAGAAGAAGAAGAAGAAGAAGAAGAAGAAGAAAAGAACTTATGAATTATATTTTATATTTGTACGCAATGAGCCCAAACATTTCCTAAACTTCTTGATATTTTTTTTCTTGTTTAATGACAAACTCTTTCCCAATTAAACTGAACTTTCGCCTTTGCCCCCCGCCTCCCAGAACACGATTCCGACATTTACAAGCTTTCCTAAACGCAACATGTGGTCATCGCTTATTAGCTCCACGGCTAGCTCCTCCCAAAACTGGAACAGAGTAAAGCTCCCATTGCAGATGGGTCCAGTTCAGTGAGACGAGAAGTCCGTGTCTTTCCCGTAATTCTCAGATGTCCAGCGCTACGTGTCCTTCTGGTGTGTCGTAAAAGGTTGAGGACCAGCCGGGCTCGGACAGAACAGGATGGCTTTCACCAAATCCCTGCGGCTTTTGTTCATTTTCCCCTTTGTCTCAGCAACTCTGGGTGAGTAGCTCCCTAGCAGACGCCACACTCCGTGTTTACATCTGCATTTAGCAGTCATTTTAACAGCAATGTAACATTAAACGAGAACGTGGAGTTAAAATAAACGAAGGAAATTATTTGACTTGAAGTGTCGCTGTGAAACGGTGATGAGGAGGGATTGTGGAGGTTGAGTCGCAGGAAAACCTTGAATCCTAGATTAGCTGACAGCTAGCAGGCGCCATGACGATGAGCTGGAATTCCCTGGGATTCTTGAAATGAACTAACTGGTCACGTTACGACAATCCGCTCTGATCAATACGGTCTTATTTTGAAGCCGACGTCTCCGTGGGATTTAATTTGCAATGTCGCCCACCAGTTTGAAACGTGAAAGGAAATAATAAAACGGGAATTAATTAGTTAATGATGCAATAAATCCACGTGAATAGTTGCTCTCAAAAATACACCAACTTCGTAAATGAAGTTTGAGGAGAGGGGGGAGAAAAAATAAATCGTCAGGCTTTTCTTCATTTCCTCTTTCTAGTTTTCGGCATTACCCAACATTTTGCTGTTCATTCCGGTATTATCTTACTGTTTCTAGAGAATGTGATGCAACAAAGCCAAAATACGTATTAAATGACACAAAGATCATCAGCAGCATGCATTTGTGTAAGTGTGTTTTTGTATCATATTTGCTGCTGCACACCCGGACTTCTTCTCCTGGATGTTTTGGTGTGAACTTCTTGTTTAAAGACGGCAGTAAATGATTCCCTGACCGGACATTTTAAACGCACTGGCCTTCCTCCAGCAATACGGCCCTGCAACCAAACCAAACTAGTAACATTATTTTTGTTTGTCTTACTCATGTGATTGTGACACTTATGCCAACAAAGCAGGATGAACACTTTTTAGAGTCTTTGGGCCTGAGAGCCTGGCGTATGCTTTTCAGTTTTTATTGTCTGAAGCTTTTATTCAGTCAATTCATCAACCCATCAATTGTTCACCAACCAGTCAGCCCATTTCTGTTGCCAATTTGTTTGACCATCAATTATTTGTCTATCCTTCAATTTTACCACTTTATATTCACCTGTTTGTCATACATAATCTGTCCATTCATTCACCTCTTCTGTCGTTCTTCTCCATTGTTTGCAGCTTTAACATCTTCTAGAACTGTCCACCTTTATTATTTATCTTTTTAAATTAAGATAGAGAAACGGAGGACACAGAAACCTTGTTGCATGCGCGCATCACACTAAACCATTTACATGTAATTCCTACCAGAATTAAATAGGCACTTCATCGGACCGGGTAAAAAAATCCACGTCAATGGAACGTGCAGCAAAAATAATTCCCTAACATAAAGACTGATTTTACAGTGAAGCTATATATATATATATATATATATATATAAAGAAAGTACACCCCTAAAATCTAGTTCGGTCTACGATGTCATGGTAGAGTCAGTGGTTTATGGTTTTCTACTTTATATCCCCTTTAAAACTAATAAACCAGGTCATTTGTAGGCTAAAATCTCAGGTTTAAAATGTCTGAGATCATTCACAGAGAAACGAAAACATCCAATAAACACTGCAGAGTTTAAAGACACAATTATTTCATCAGGAAAAACAACATCGCTGCTTGAGTAATTAAAGTTAAGTGCACTGAGGGCTGTCAGAGCTTGTTTTGCTTCAGCTACTTAAGGTCTGCTATAGCTGGACCATAAAGTACCACACAGTTTACCACATTCGCTGCCAAGCTGTGGAATCAATAATAATCTACTATGACGTTGTGATAAAGTTCTAGATGTGTTCTACAACTCTACCTGGTTTTCTCAAAACCAATACAGTTAAACTCAAAATTATTCAACCAAGAGGTTTGTTTCTGCTGGCAAACGAGATGGGTACGTCTCAAAAGATGATAAAACGACGTGAAAGGCATTTTGAATGGTATTCTCAATTTTTACTTTTATTGAAAATCACTTGTTTGTTGAAAAGAAAAAAAGAAAAATTATACGATAGTCAGTGGAGGGGAAAAAAACAAACATTTCTGGTATTACAACAATCAGTTCCAGCTTTTTGCAGGTTTCCACTGGTTATTTTGATGAGCTGGTTGCTCCAGAACAGCAACATTGTATACATGAAGAAGCACCATGTTGGTCAAATAAAAGATAACTTTAAATCTATATGGCGGGGTTCCTCAAAACAAATGATTCAGCAACTTTTTAGATACTGAATCACCTATTTAGCATGCAGTCAAGTTCTCTAAAGGCCTCATTATTTGACTTGGATGTATTGAAGTAGAGACGTATCTAAAAGTTGCAGGACACCTGTATTTTTGATTGTGCTGTGGATATTGATATTGAATAATAATAATAAAAAAAAACCACCTGAAGGACTCTCAGCTGGGGTGCTTTATTTAACAGCAGCAGAGTCGCATTAGAGACGACGTAAAGATAATTTCCTGTGATTTTCTGACCGAGTTGACCCTCAGCTTCCATCTGAAGCCATTTCTGGTCGAACGTTCTAGTCCTGCTCAAAGTAAACCCCCCAGCATCCTCCGTCGTGTACCAGAACAATAATGACTCAATCAACGGTCTGCTGAACATCCTCACAAGGTCGGCAGTGAATCACATTTCCTGCAGAATTATCACACCAGTTGTTATAGATCTACCATTGTTTTTTTTTTGTTTTTTTTCTTTTGTACTCATTAGCTTAATGTTAGCTTAAGCTTTTATAAGATGGAGAAGCCTGAGCAGTTCCTGCATTTTCAGAAGTTAATATTTAAGTTTGAAGTTACTGAATACTTGACGGATTGACTTGTAGGAAAACTGGTGCTCCCACGAGTAGTTTTTCCCCACTTGGTCAAATTTCAACTTGGTTGAAATGTCTTTTAAAAGGCCCAGCGTAATGGAAAAAGTATCTGGTTTCATATTTATCTGTCTCATCTTAATGGTCTAAGCTGCATTAATGTTTGTCTCGTACTCTGACAAATGCACTTTCAACACTGAGTCAGCATAGTAAAAGGGATCTCTTATTTTTACCAAAGTGTTTTGTTCTTCAATCCGTCAAACAGGGAGCAGAACCAGGAGGGAGAGGAATTGAGACTCTGAATTGAGTGATTTGTTGGCCTGCTGTTGGTGGAAGTGATTTTTTTTCTGTAAACAGGCAGTATAAATCTTTCTCACAGCAGAGTTCAGAGAACCGCCTCATTACGCTGAGGTAATAAAACAACTAGAGGGACAACTTTGTTTTCCAGCATCCGGCTCTTTGAACACAAAAACCTGAACGGAGAGCTAAAGGTTTTATTTTTCTAATTAAGTTTAATAACTTATTTTGACCTCTTTTTGCAAGAGCGTCCTGGGAAATACAGGCGGCAACATGGCAGATGTGAAACGCTGAACATGCAACAATCAGATGAAACATGAAAGGTGATGCAATGATGGATTCTTCACTTGTGTGGGAAAGCTGATTTTTTTTTTTTTTTTTTTTTTTTTTTTTTTTTTTTTTTAAAAAAAAAAAAACCCGGCCCCCCCTTACCTTTTTTTTTTAAAAAAAAAACACATT